>NW_027142005.1:17500-20971 GCF_036365525.1 Heterodontus francisci | reverse complement strand
GCCAGAAGTACTGCACAAAGAACAGCTAGGCGTTGCGCAAACGACTACTGGCAACACCTATGCAGTCATATTCAGCTGGCCTCAGACACCGGAAACATCAGAGGAATGTATGATGGCATGAAGAGAGCTCTTGGGCCAACCATCAAGAAGATCACCCCCCTCAAATCTAAATCGGGGGACATAATCACTGACCAACGCAAACAGATGGACCGCTGGGTTGAGCACTACCTAGAACTGTACTCCAGGGAGAATGCTGTCACTGAGACTGCCCTCAATGCAGCCCAGCCTCTACCAGTCATGGATGAGCTGGACATACAGCCAACCAAATCGGAACTCAGTGATGCCATTGATTCCCTAGCCAGCGGAAAAGCCCCTGGGAAGGACAGCATTACCCCTGAAATAATCAAGAGTGCCAAGCCTGCTATACTCTCAGCACTACATGAACTGCTATGCCTGTGCTGGGACGAGGGAGCAGTACCCCAGGACATGCGCGATGCCAACATCATCACCCTCTATAAAAACAAAGGTGACCGCGGTGACTGCAACAACTACCGTGGAATCTCCCTGCTCAGCATAGTGGGGAAAGTCTTTGCTCGAGTCGCTCTGAACAGGCTCCAGAAGCTGGCCGAGCGCGTCTACCCTGAGGCACAGTGTGGCTTTCGTGCAGAGAGATCAACTATTGACATGCTGTTCTCCCTTCGTCAGATACAGGAGAAATGCCGTGAACAACAGATGCCCCTCTACATTGCTTTCATTGATCTCACCAAAGCCTTTGACCTCGTCAGCAGACGTGGTCTCTTCAGACTACTAGAAAAGATCGGATGTCCACCAAAGCTACTAAGTATCATCACCTCATTCCATGACAATATGAAAGGCACAATTCAACATGGTGGCTCCTCATCAGAGCCCTTTCCTATCCTGAGTGGTGTGAAACAGGGCTGTGTTCTCGCACCCACACTTTTTGGGATTTTCTTCTCCCTGCTGCTTTCACATGCGTTCAAATCCTCTGAAGAAGGAATTTTCCTCCACACAAGATCAGGGGGCAGGTTGTTCAACCTTGCCCGTCTAAGAGCGAAGTCCAAAGTACGGAAAGTCCTCATCAGAGAACTCCTCTTTGCTGACGATGCTGCTTTAACATCTCACACTGAAGAATGCCTGCAGAGTCTCATCGACAGGTTTGCGTCTGCCTGCAATGAATTTGGCCTAACCATCAGCCTCAAGAAAACGAACATCATGGGGCAGGATGTCAGAAATGCTCCATCCATCAATATTGGCGACCACGCTCTGGAAGTGGTTCAAGAGTTCACCTACCTAGGCTCAACTATCACCAGTAACCTGTCTCTAGATGCAGAAATCAACAAGCGCATGGGTAAGGCTTCCACTGCTATGTCCAGACTGGCCAAGAGAGTGTGGGAAAATGGCGCACTGACACGGAACACAAAAGTCCGAGTGTACCAGGCCTGTGTCCTCAGTACCTTGCTCTACGGCAGCGAGGCCTGGACAACGTATGCCAGCCAAGAGCGACGTCTCAATTCATTCCATCTTCGCTGCCTTCGGAGAATACTTGGCATCAGGTGGCAGGACTATATCTCCAACACAGAAGTCCTTGAAGCGGCCAACACCCCCAGCTTATACACACTACTGAGTCAGCGGCGCTTGAGATGGCTTGGCCATGTGAGCCGCATGGAAGATGGCAGGATCCCCAAAGACACATTGTACAGCGAGCTCGCCACTGGTATCAGACCCACCGGCCGTCCATGTCTCCGTTATAAAGACGTCTGCAAACGCGACATGAAATCGTGTGACATTGATCACAAGTCATGGGAGTCAGTTGCCAGCATTCGCCAGAGCTGGCGGGCAGCCATAAAGACAGGGCTAAATTGTGGCGAGTCGAAGAGACTTAGTAGTTGGCAGGAAAAAAGACAGAGGCGCAAGGGGAGAGCCAACTGTGCAACAGCCCCAACAAACAAATTTCTCTGCAGCACCTGTGGAAGAGCCTGTCACTCCAGAATTGGCCTTTATAGCCACTCCAGGCGCTGCTTCACAAACCACTGACCACCTCCAGGCGCGTATCCATTGTCTCTCGAGATAAGGAGGCCCAAAAGAAGAATACCAAATAGACGGATGCCTTCATAATTCTGCAATATGTCATTTAAGAACACCCCATGAACTTGTGGGAAGGTGAAAAAAATGAAAAAAACTGTATTAATCATTCATCTCATTAAAACTGTATTACGTCAACATTATCCTGGGCACAAATACCCACCCAACTTCTAGGTTGAACATGAATTATTTCATTTGTTTATGCTTTTTTCAGGGATACACCAGTATCAAACCTAAGTTAGTGTGGAGTACAAAACTTAGCTCAAGTTAATGGCATGTAGGCCTAGTTTAAAACACTAGAAACAATCATTTTACAACTGCAGTCCCCTAAATATGAAGCAGAAAATCATTATCAGGCCTTACATTTCTGATATATGGCCTTTAGTGTTGACATTACATGTCACTGGAATTAGAAACACATAGCAATCTGGAGCAATTGAATGGAATTGGAGCTAAAGACACATATAAAGCAAGCAGTGAAATTTCAAATGTGATATTTTTTAGAAAACTTATTTTAATACATAGCAGGATGCTAAGCCAAGCCAAAAAGATATATATATATATATAATATATATAAATTACACTTAAAAGCTCTTCATTATAGCAGGATACACTTAAATGAGAAGTAAATTCTGTTCCCAACTTACATGCCTCAGCAGCAATCCTATTTTTAGTGTTATCTGCAGACCCTATGGGCTGCATTTTAAGTTTGCTGCCGAAGTAGGTGGCGGAGGTGAAAGAAAAGCACCCCACCCGCATGGACACTGCATCACGGAGCCACCGCGATTTCAAACACGGTGGCTCATTTGCATGGCCATGGCGCCCACGCCCCCACGATGACGTGGAGGCGGCAGGCAAGCCGTTGCAGGCAACGGCGCCCGGCACCAATCTGCAGGTGCCAGCACCATTTTTAAAGGGTTTACAGCCCTTAATATAGATTTAAAAACTAAAGGGCCAGGTCAGTTGAATTACCAAAAGCAGAAATAAATTACCTTTAAATTCATTTTCCCACCACATGACATCTCAAAATATTCCTGCTCTTTTCCCCCCCCCCCTCCCCCCGGAATTCATTATTAAGAATTTTAACCACCCCCCCACCGGAAGTTCAGCACCTTCGCCCTTCATCCCTTCCCATCACCACCCCCCATCCCCCCGACCAATCCGCAGCGATGTTACCCCGCTCCAGCACAGAGAAAAAATCCCCCTCCCCCACAGATGCCTTGCCACGTTTCCCCAAAGGGGAATTCGAAAGGGTGGCATTGTCAGTCACCCAAATGAAGATCGATGCTGTGATTAAGGAGGCGACGGGACCCTCATTAAATCAGGCATGTAAATTAGTTTACATATTGAAATGGGGGTCCCGTCACC
>NW_027142005.1:0-7500 GCF_036365525.1 Heterodontus francisci | reverse complement strand
ATCGCATACTTAAATTTGTCCACAAGATAGTAAAAACATTCTACCACTAACAGTTTAGCAACCCTCAAGCAGGTTGATTACATGAAACAAGTTTTGAAGGCAACTGGTTATTCTATAAACACGAGCACTTTAGTATTTGTGTCACAAAAGTACCAGCAAATATTAACATTCTGAACCTTTTGTTAGGTTTCTGTGGCTGCTCATTTCCATGAAGTCAGAACAGTATCCAACTGCGTTGGCTGATACACCAAACACGTGCCATCACTAGGGCACGTCACTTCAACCAAATAGTCTTTGTGCTGTCATAGCCACTATAGATTTATCAACAATTCACAGGAGCACTTTGATGGCATAAGCAGACAGTTTATACGAACACAAGTAATTCGATCGACTAAAGGCAGAAGGACTCCATAGTGGGTCTTAGAAATTAACTCCTTTGCTACTGAAGACAGCATTTGGTACTCTTCTCATTAGTCCTTGGTCCGAGGAAGACACCAGATGGCAACTGTGCAGAGAAGATGTGTGTGGTAGCAAACAAAGTCACAATGGCAATGTGTATAGAATAAGTTAATCAATATAACTAATAACGGAATAGATTTTATTATAGCATTTCATGAAATACTTTAGAAATGTTCTATAGGAACCTTTACATATTGATTTATATACATTGGCACCTGAATCTTGATTGGCATCTTACCAAAAGGACAATACTTTTGCAAAAGTAACATATCATACAGGGACAGTAAAAGATTGGGGCTCATCAACAATGGGTTACAAAAGGAATTTGTTTTCGTGTAAAATAAGTGGCTTTCTGTTGGCCATAAAAAGTTGTTCTGATGATAGGTACCAAGATTCAAATCATGATCTGATTTTGATCAGGGCGTGGTTAATAGAATTAAAAGTGTTTCTAAGGTTTTAAGTGACTGGTGATTGGGTAACTATGTAAATGGCACAAATCAATCTTGCAGAAGTTTTCCATTATGATTATATGCACTCAAATCTGAAAACTATTCGGATCTGAAATGTAGAAAGCTTTGATCACTACTTTCAGTTTTCGGAGGGGGGGGGTGGGAGTTTATTGCCATCCTTCGTTACTTGGTTGAAGTGACGTGCCCTAGTGATGGCACGTGTTTGGTGTATTAGCCAACACAGTTGGATACTGTTCTGACTTCATGGAAATGAGCAGCCACAGAAACCTAACAAAAGGTTCAGAATGCCAGTTTTTGTTCTTTATTTAGGATTTTATTTCAAAATAAAAGTTGTATGCAGTTATCACTTTTCAAATTATTCTCTTGTGGATTTAATTTTATTCTGAAGCAGCAAATTTCCAAGTTTCACCACTCTGAAATACAGAATTTAACATCAATATTCTCACTGATTTCAATATTTCAGTGAATTAAGTAATGTTTTAAAACAAAAGAAACTTAAAGATCATGGAAAACTTTGGTTGAATTTATAATTAATATTCAATGATCATCTTCAACAGTATTGAGCTTCAATGATAAATGACAGTGTAATACCTTGGCCAAGTATTCTGAGATGTAAAGTAAAACAAAATTTCAAAACACTATAACATTACACTGTAGTAACTTTGCTGCATACCAAAACTACAACTTTTCCATGATGCAGTCAATGAGAAATGAGCAGTTATATAATAGCACAATAGATGGCTATATTTCATACTATAACAGTACTCATGACAATAAAGTACTGGAATTAGCTGAGGTTTTCAAAAATCAAAAACAATGCCATTGTAGTCAATAGCATTTAGAACCATAGAAAAGTTACGGTACAAAGCAAACTTCTTTGCAAGGACATCTGTTCCATTTATCCCATTTAAAAGAAAAAACTTAAAACAATATATATATTACGTAGTATTGAACTGACATCACTCCTCCCCAAACAGAAAGAAAACTGAAACAATGTTAAACTATTCATCCATCTAGAGCAAAGTACCAATGTCAGATCTTCAGTGTTTCTTTTCCCCATTTCATTTCCGAAGATTTCAATAGTGTAACACATAAAAGCTTTTACTACTCAATTTCACACTTTCCCTGTATCTGTACATTGTGATTCTGCAGCCTCAAGTGATAAGAAAGATTATTCCTAAAAAAATGCTTTTGATTGATGCACAAATAACTATGGTGTGTTTAAAGAACTTAATACAGTAGACGTATGTCTATCATTGCAATTTGGAACAACTGATAGCCTGGGATAAATGCTGACTTGGCCTTGCGGAACCTACCAAAATATAATTGTGCAACTTGCATGAAAGATGATCCAGTGTTCTTATGTCCTGAACTTTTACGGTGCATTTTTATTGCAATACTTCAACTTTGCACAATATAGTGTCAAATCTGGCTAACAGAAAGACTTATATTTCTATGAGTCTTTCATGATCGCACGACATCCCAACTTTACAGCCAATTAACTACTTTTGAAGTGGTGTCACTGTAGTAATCTGCAAGGTCCCACAAACAGCAATGAGGTAAAATGACCAGATAATCTATTTTAGTTGGTTGAAGGATAAATACTGGCCAGAACACCAGGGAAAACTCCCTGGTCTTCTCCGAAATAATGCCATTGAATCTTTTACGTTCACCTGAGGAGACAGACAGGCCTCAGTTTAACACCTCATCCAAAAGACGGCATCTCTGACAGTACAGCACTGGAGCATCAGCGTAGATAATGTGTTCAAATCTCTGGAGCAGGACTTAAACCCACAACATTCTGTGCTGCTCACTGAGCCATAGCTGGCACAAAAAGTGCTCAGTGGACACTTTGGAGATCCAAGCCACTTTTTAAATATACTTGGAGTTGATTTAAGTGTTGAATCTGTAATATGTATAAATTAAATTTCCCTTGACGGACTGAGTGTTACAGTGGTTGAGACACTGACCTTTCATTTTGGATGGGATGAAAGTCTCCTTTATTTACTACCTGGAAAGGTCCTGCAGAAATGAGTTTGCACAATTTGAATCTAGTTCCAAAAAAAACCTGGCATAAATTGGCTATCTTACACAGGGAAGCCATATCATGGAAAATGGGAAAAAAAATGCATCGTGTAGTGGGAAATGGCCTAGTTAGTTAGAGACAGACATCTTGTTCAGTACAGTCGAGCGAGTGGGATGAAAAATCTCCTATAGAGTGGCTTTAAGGGTCCCATGTGAAATGAGTTTGGGAATCTCTATTCTGCACCAAGCTGTAGTATTCCCAACCTAGGAGTGCTGAGAACAGACAAATAAAAAGGAGACAAAGTATCAGAGAGTTGCTACTGCCGGTGGAAGTGCACCCCAGCACCTTCTGAAAACGGCAGAAGGATCTTGGCTCGGAAGATCAAGATGTGGAATCAGTTTGGGTGCAGATAAGAAATAGGAGTGGAAAGAAGTCGCTAGTGGAGTAGTTTATAGGCCCCTTAATATGAGCTACCCTGTAGAACAGAGTATAAATCAAGAAATAATGGGGGCTTGTAAGAAAGGTACTGCAATAATCAGAGGTGATTTTTTAATATTTTTATATTGATTGGACAAATCAAATTGGCAAAAGTAGCCTGTTTCTTAGAACAATATGTTCTGCAACCAACCAGGGAGCAGACCATTTTAGAGTTGGTAATGTATAACAGACAGGATTAATTAATGACCTCATAGTAAAGGATCATCTTGGCAAGGGTATTCATAACATGATAGAATTTCACATTCAGTTTGAGGGAGAGAAACTTGGATCTGAAACTAGCGTCTTAAACTTAAATAAAGGCAATTACATGGGTTTGAAGACAGAGTTGGGTAAAGCGAACTGGGAAAATAGGTTAAAAGGTAAGATGGTAGAGAAGCAGTGGCAGACATTTAACAAGATATTCATAACTCTCAACAAAGATATATTCCATTGAGAAAGAAAAGCTCTGAGATGGATGCACTATCCTTTGATAACTAAAGAAGTTAAGGATGGTATCAAATTGAAAGAAAAACTGTACAATGCTGCAAAGATTAGTGCTAGGCCCAAAGATTGGGAAAATTTCAGAAACTAGCAAAGGATGGCTAAAAAAAATGAGAAACTAGAGCATGAGAGTAAACTAGTAAGAAATGTAAAAACAGACAGAAAGGTTTCTACAAACATGCAAAAGGAAAAGAGTAGCTAAATAAGTATTGGCCCCTTAGAGGATGAGACTAGGGAATTAATAATGGGAAAAAAGAAATGGCAGAGATTTTGAACAAGCATTTTGTATCTGTCTTCACAGTAGAAGACACAAAAAGCATTCCAAGAATAGTAGAAAATCAAAAGGCAAAAGGGAGGGAGGAACTTAAAACAATCACTAGAGAAAAAATACTAGGAAAACTAATGGCACGAAAGACTGACAAGTCCCCTGGAACTGATGGCCTATGTCCTATGGTCTTAAAAGAAGTGGATGCATTGTAATCTTCCAAAATTCCCGAGCTTCTGTAAAGGTCCCAGTGGATTAGAAAAACACAAATGCAACACCTCTATTCAAGAAAGGAGGGAGACAGAAAGCAGGAAACGATAGGTCAGTTAGCCCAACATCTGTCACAGGGAAAATGCTGGAATCTATTATTAAGGACGTAGTAGCAGAGCATTCAGAAATTTATAGTACAAACAGGCACAGTCAACATGGTTTTATGAAAGGGAAACCATGTTTGAAAAATTTATTAGAGCTCTCTGAGGATGTAACAAGCAGGGTGGATAAAGTGGAACCAGTAGACATGGTGTATTTGGATTTCCAAAAGACATTGAATAAGGTGCAACATAAAAGGTTACTGTGCAAGATAAGAGCTCATGGTGTTGGGGGTAATATATTAGCAAGGATAAAGGATCAGCTAACTAACAGAAAACAGAGTGTCGGGATAAATGGAGCATTTTCAGGTTGGCAACCTGTAACTAGTGGAGTGCCACAGGGATCATACAATCTATATTAATGACTTGGCTGAAAGGAAGAGTGTATTGCAGCCAAATTTACTGATGATACAAAAATAGAAAAGCAAGTTGTGAGGAGGACACAAAGACTTTGCAAAGGGATATAGATAGGTTTATTGAATAGGCAAAAATTTGGCAGATGGAGTATAATGTGGGGAAAATATGAGGCTGTCCGCTTTGGTGGGAAGAATAGAAAAGCAGAATATTATTTAAATGGTGAGAGACAGCAGAATGCTGCAGTACAGAGGGATCTGGGTGTCCTTGTACAGGAATCACAAAAAGTTAGCATGCAAGTGCAGCAAGTAATTAAGAAAGCAAATGGAAAATTGGCATTTATTGCAAGAGGTGGAGTATAAAAGTACGGGGCATTGGGGAGTCTGCAGCGAGAATAACGCGTACAGTTTTGGTCTCCTTATTTAAGGAGGGATATACTTACATTGGAAGCAGTTCAGAGAAGGTTCACAAGGCTGATTCCTGGGATGAAGGGGTTGTCTTCTGAGGAAAGGTTCAGCAAGTTGGGCCTGTACTCATTGGAGTTTAGAAGAATGAGAGGTGATCTTATTGAAACATACAAGATTCTGAAGGGGCTTGGAAGGGTAGATGCTGAGAGGATGTTTCCCCTCATGGGGAATCTAGAACTAGGGGGCACAGTTTCAAAATAAGGGTTCTCCCATTTAAGAAGGAAATGAGAAGGAGTTTCTTCTGAGGGTCATTAACCTTTGTAATTCTCTACCCGAGAGAGCAGTGGAGGCTGAATCATTGAATATATTCAAAGCCTAAGTTAGATTTTTGATCTACAAGGGAGTCAGGGGTTCTGTGGGAGCCGGCAGGAAAATGGAGTTAAGGCCACAATCAGATCAGCCATAATCTTATTGAATGGCAGAGCAGGCTCGAGGGGCGGAATGACCTACTCCGGCTCCTATTTCTTATGATGTTATGAGTTAAGAAGACTGTTGACATTGAATTCTAATCATCAAAGTCCAATTTGTTTGCTTCTACACCTGCTTTCAACTGAAACCTTACAATGTTGGGTTTGGATAGCAGCAATAATACGCACTTTTAATGCACAGCTGTCACTATAAAACAGGGCTACAGGGGAAAAAGTGGGGGAGTGGGACGAGGTGAGTCACTCTTGCAGAGGGCCGGCACAAACACAATGGGCTGAATGGCCTCCTCCTGTGCTGTAACCATTGTATAATTCTTTGAGAGTGGCTAAATGTCATTGGAGCTATTTGCCAACATGGAGTGTGAACAGTGGCCAGATTTGTTGGGTCGAATGTCATGTTTCCATGTTCTAACCTCTATGCATTTTTATGTTAAGCTTTCAGATTTGAAAACAAAGGCTCAAAAAAATCTCAATGTTGCTTTCATCTGTGAATATCAAATCATTTTACATGAATTAATACATAGTATCCAACTTTAGTATGCAATTTCTTCCACAATATAGTGCTTTTTTTATCAGCCAGTTCAAATAACATTTTCCACTTTGATAAAATTAGTCTTTACAATCTTTGAGTATATTATTAAATATACTGACTGAAACACTTGTTCCAGTGAAATATCTGCACTTTACATTGCTTGGAAGCAAGGATATCTTTGTTGGTGGACCCGATGACAGTACCCATTTTCTAATCCAGTCAACAACTCGTGGCTGAGCTCCAGAAATGCTTGCTAACAGAAATCCAAATGGGAGAAAAATTACTTCAGCATCACACAAAAAGGGGGGAGGGGAGATTTTATGCTTTGCCCCATGGAGAGTTTGGAGCTGGGAACCCTGCCACCTTCCCACCTCCACCCCAATTAAGTCTGTGGCTGGAAGGCCCGTGGATGGCATTACCACCCTAGTGCCAATTGAGACCCTTAAGTGGGCAATTAAGGGCCTCACCCTGCTTCCGCTCGTATTAGCCCAGCGGCAGGTGGGCCAATTGCCACACAGGGTGAATGTCAAGCAAACCTGTGCAGATTTCTTGCCAGCACTGGGGGGGCGGGGGTGGGGTGGTTGGTGGGGTCTCTTGTTCAAAGACACTTAGTGCCTGATTGAAGGACATGGCATCAGGAAGGGGGAGGCCACCCCTTGCCCTTGCTGCCGACCCCCCCTACACTCCCTCCCCCACTCCACGGAACCCCTCCCGCCATGACTCACCTGTGGCCTAAATCCCTCAACAATTCTGGACCGGGCGGCTGCTCTACAGGCAGCAGCCACTGCCTTTGCGGTGGCGCTGCTCAGTAAAAGAGCTGCCAGCCTCTAATTGGGCGGCAGCTCTCAGCTGGCGGGACTTCCATCGCAGGGTTCCTAACTCCCAGGGAAAGCCGGCATTCTCCACTTAAGTGCCTAACTGGCACGTAATGTGACAGACCTTCCCCAAAGGAGTCGACGCAGGGCTGTCACCGGCTCTTCAGCCAGTGGTCGAGACCCCCGTCACCTACATAAAATCCCCTCCAAGGGTGTCTCGAGGTACACCACTGGAATCACAATTTATTGTATATCGAGAATGTATTAATTCCAACTCCATATCACCTGTTCAAAAATAAACATTTAACCAATCTAAACGAAAACTTCTGCATGTTGAATTA
>NW_027142004.1:2985000-3066667 GCF_036365525.1 Heterodontus francisci | reverse complement strand
CCCACTACCCTCCCGCACTCCCCTACGCCACTCCCCTACCGCACTCCACTCCCCCACTCCCCTCCCCCACACCCCTCTCACACTAACCTCCCCCACTCCCCTCCCAACTCCCCTCACCCACTCCCCTACCACACACCCCTACCCAACTCCGCTTACCTCCACCTCCTCACTGCCCTACCTTACCACACTCCCATCCCAAACTACCGTCCCCCACTCCCCAAACGCACACCCCTCCACAACACCCCGACCCCACACCCCTACCCAACACCCCTACCCCACTCCCCTACCCCATTCCACTACCCCAGTCCCGTTGCCAATCCCCTACCTCACTCGCCTCCCACACTTCCCTACCCACCTCTCCTAACCCCCTCCCCGACCCCACTCCCCTTCCCTCCACCTCCTCACTGCACTCCAGTACCCAGCTCCCCTACCCACACACCTCCACCATGCCCCTCCCTCATTCCCCTTCCCTCCAGCTCCTCCCAGCGCTCCCCTACCCAACTCCCCTATCCCACCCCCCTACCCCACTCCCCGAAACTACACCCCTCCCCCACTCCACACCCCCACTCCACACCCCCACTCCCCTTACCTCAACCACCTCACTGCGCTCCCCTACCCCACTCACCTCCCCTACTCCCCTTCCTTCTCCTCCTCACTGCCCTCCCCTACCCAACTCCCCAACGCCACTGCCCTCCCCCACTCCCCACGCGACTCCCCTTCACTCCACCTCATCACTGCCCTCCCCTACCCCACACCGCTCCGCACTCCCCTCCTCACTTCCCTCCCCCACTCCCCTCCACATTCTCCTCCCTCACTCCCCACCCCATATCCCTACCTCTCTCCCCTCCCCCACTCCCCTCCCCCACTCCCCTCCACCACTCCCCTCCTCTCCCCAACTCCCCTATCCCACTCTCCTCCCACACTCCACACCCTCACTCACCTCCCCAGATCCCCACACCCGCTCCCCTCCCGCACTAACCTCCCCCACAACCCTCCCCACACCCCTCCCCCACTCCCCTCCCCCACTCCCCTCCCCCACTCCCCTCCCACACTCCCCTACCCCTCTCCCCTCCCCCTCTCCCCTCCCCCACTCTCCCCTCCCCCACTCTCCCCTCCCCCACTCTCCCCTCCCCCACTCCCCTCCCCCACTCCCCTCCCCCACTCCCCTCCCCCACTCCGCTCCCCAACTCTCCTACCTCACACACCTCCGCCACTCCCCTTCCCTCCACAACCCACCTCCCCTACCCCGCACACGTCACCCGCTCCACTTACACACTCCCCTTCCCTCCACCTCCTCACTGCACTCCCCTATCCCACTCCCCTATCCCACTCCACATTCCCCTATCCCACTCCACATTCCCACTCCCCGACACGACTCCCATTACTCACTCCCCTCCCCAACTCCGCTACCCCACTCCCCTCCCCCATTCCCCTAACCCCTTCCCCTAGCACACCCCCTCCAACACTCCCCGCCCCCTCTCCAGTCCACCTCTGCGCTTCCCTGCACCTCTTCACTGCCCTCCCCTATCACACTCCCATCCCCCACTACCCTCCCGCACTCCCCTACCCCACTCCCCTACCGCACTCCACTCCCCCACTCCTCTCCCCCACACCCCTCTCACACTAACCTCCCCCACTCCCCTCCCAACTCCCCTCGCCCACTCCCCTACCACACACCCCTACCCAACTCCGCTTACCTCCACCTCCTCACTGCCCTACTCTACCCCACTCCCATCCCAAACTACCGTCCCCCACTCCCGAAACGCACACCCCTCCACAACACCCCGACCCTACACCCCTACCCAACACCCCTACCCCACTCCCCTACCCCATTCCACTACCCCAGTCCCGTTGCCAATCCCCTACCTCACTCGCCTCCCACACTTCCCTACCCACCTCTCCTAACCCCCTCCCCGACCCCACTCCCCTTCCCTCCACCTCCTCACTGCACTCCAGTACCCAGCTCCCCTACCCACACACCTCCACCATGCCCCTCCCTCATTCCCCTTCCCTCCAGCTCCTCCCAGCGCTCCCCTACCCAACTCCCCTATCCCACTCCCCTACCCCACTCCCCGAAACTACACCCCTCCCCCACTCCACACCCCCACTCCACACCCCCACTCCCCTTACCTCAACCATCTCACTGCGCTCCCCTACCCCACTCACCTCCCCTACTCCCCTTCCTTCTCCTCCTCATTGCCCTCCCCTACCCAACCCCCCAACGCCACTGCCCTCCCCCACTCCCCACGCGACTCCCCTTCACTCCACCTCATCACTGCCCTCCCCTACCCCACACCGCTCCGCACTCCCCTCCTCACTTCCCTCCCCCACTCCCCTCCACATTCTCCTCCCTCACTCCCCACCCCATATCCCTACCTCTCTCCCCTCCCCCACTCCCCTCCCCCACTCCCCTCCCCCACTCCCCTCCACCACTCCCCTCCTCTCCCCAACTCCCCTATCCCACTCTCCTCCCACACTCCACACCCTCACTCACCTCCCCAGATCCCCACACCCGCTCCCCTCCCGCACTAACCTCCCCCACAACCCTCCCCACTCCCCTCCCCCACTCCCCTCCCCCACTCCCCTCCCCCACTCCCCTACCCCTCTCCCCTCCCACTCTCCCCTCCCCCACTCTCCACTCCCCCACTCTCTTCCCCCTCTCTCCTCCCCCACTCTCCTCCCCCACTCTCCTCCCCCAATCCCATCCCCCACTCCGCTCCCCAACTCTCCTATCTCACAACCCTCCCCCACTCCCCTTCCCTCCACAACCAAACTCCCCTACCCCGCACACCTCCCCCACTCCACTTACACACTCCCCTTCCCTCCACCTCCTCACTGCGCTCCCCTATCCCACTTCCCTATCCCACTCCACATACCCCTATCCCACTCCACATTCCCACTCCCCTCCCCCCACTCCAGTCCACCTCTGCGCTTCCCTGCACCTATTCACTGCCCTCCCCTACCACACTCCCATCCCCCACTACCCTCACGCACTCCCCTACCCCACACCCCTACCGCACTCCGCTCCACCTCTCCACTCCCCTCCCCCACTCCCCTCCCCCACTCCCCTCCCCCACACCCCTCACACACTAACCTCCCCCACTACCCTCCCAACTCGCTTCGCCCACTCCCCTACCATGCACCCTACCCAACTCTGCTTACCTCCACCTCCTCACTGCCCTACTCTACCGCACTCCCATCCTACACATACCCTCCTCCACTACCCTCCCCCACTCCCCAATCGCACACCCCTCCACGACACCCCGACCCCACTCCCCTACCCCACTCCCCTACCCCATTCCACTACCCCATTCCACTACCCCAGTCCCGTTGCCAATCCCCTACCTCACTCCCCTCCCACACTTCCCTACCCACCTCTCCTAACCCCCTCCCCTACCCCACTCCCCTTCCCTCGACCTCCTCACTGCACTCCAGTACCCAATTCCCTACCCACATACCTCCACCACTCCCCTCCCTGATTCCCCGTCCCTCCACCTCCTCCCTGCACTCCCCTACCCAGCTCCCCTATCCCACTCCCCTACCCCACTCCCCTACCCCACTCCCCTAAACTACACCCCTCCCCCACTACACACCCCCACTCCCCTTACCTCCACCACCTCACTGCGCTCCCCTACCCCACTCTCCTACACCACTCTCCTATCCCACTCCACTTTCCCACTCCCCGACCGCACTCCCCTAACTCACTTCTCTCCCACACTCACCACCCCTTCTCCCCTTCCTTCTCCTCCTGACTGCTCTCCCCTACCCAACTCCCCAACGCCACTGCCCTCCCCCACTCCCCACGTTACTCCCCTTCACTCCACCTCATCACTGCCCTCCCCTACCCCACACCCCTCCCCACTCCCCTCCCCACTTCCCTCCCCCACTCCCATCCACATTCTCCTACCTCACTCCCCACCCCATACCCCTACCTCACTCCACTCCCCCACTCACATAACACACACCCCACCCCCACTCCCCTCCCCCACTCCCCTCCCCCACTCCTCTCCCCCACTCCCCTCCCCCATTCCCCTCACCCACTCCCCTCCGACCCAACTCCACTCCCACTCCCCTTCCCTCCACCTCCTGACAGCACACCCCTACCAGACTCCATGACACCACTCTGCACCCCCACTCCCCTCCTCTACTCCCCTACCCCACCGCACATCCCTCCCAAACTCCCCTACCAGACGCCCTCCCCCACTCCCCTCCCCTCCCCCACTCCCCTCCCCCTCTCCCCTCCCCCTCTCCCCTCCCCAAATCGCCTCCCCAGTCCCATTACCAAATCGCCTCCCCCAGTCCCCTTACCAAATCGCCTCCCCTACTCCCCTGCCCTCCACATCCTTACAGCCCTCCTCTACTCCACTCCCCTACAACACTCTGATCCCCCACTCGCCCCACCAATCCCCTACCCCGCTTCTCTCCAAAACTCCCCTACACTCTCCCCACCCCCACTCCCCTACCCCACTCCCCTACCCCATTCCACTACCCCAGTCCCGTCGCCAATCCCCTACCTCACACCCCTCACATACTCCCCTACCCACCACTCCTACCCCACTCTCTTACCCCACTCCCCTTCCCTCCAACTCCTCAATGCACTCCAGTACCCAACTCCCCGACGCCACTGCCCTCCCCCACTCCCCACGACACTCCCCCACTGTCCTACCTCGCTCCATTCCCCCAGTTACCACCCCCACTACCTTACCCCACTCCCCTCTACAATCCCCTCCCCAATCCCCTCCCCACCCCCGTCCCCACTTCCCTCCCCCACTCCCCCACCCCACTCACCTAACACACACCCTACCCCACTCCACTCCCCCATTCCCCTCTCCCACTCCCCTTCCCTCCATCTCCTCACTGCACCCCTACCCAACTCCCGTCCCCACTCCCCTTCCCTCCACCTCCTTACAGTCCACCCCTACCACACTTCCCGACACCACCCTGCACCCCCACCCCCTCCTCCACTCCCCTACCCCACTACCCCACCGCACCTCCCTCCCAAACTCCCCTACCAGACGCCCTCCCCCACTCCCCTCCCCCAAACCCCTCCCCACAAACCACCCCCACTTCCCTCCCCCACTCCCCCACCCCACTCACCTAACACACACCCTACCCCACTCCACTCCCCCATTCCCCTCTCCCACTCCCCTTCCCTCCATCTCCTCACTGCACCCCTACCCAACTCCCGTCCCCACTCCCCTTCCCTCCACCTCCTTACAGCCCACCCCGACCACACTTCCCGACACCACACTGCACCCCCACCCCCTCCTCCACTCCCCTACCCCACTACCCCACCGCACCTCCCTCCCAAACTCCCCTACCAGACGCCCTCCCCCACTCCCCTCCCCCAAACCCCTCCCCACACACCACCCCCACTCCCCTCCGACACTCCCCTCCCCCAATCCGCACCCCCACTCCCCAAGCCCACTCCCCTCCCCAACTCCCCTTCCCTCCACCTCCTTCCAGCGCTCCCCTACTCCACTCCCCTACACCACTCTGATCCCCCACTAGCCTCACCACTCCCTACCCTACTCCCCTCCAAAACTCCCATACCCTATCCCCACCCCCACTCACCTACACCACTCCCCTAACCCACTCCCTGTCCCCCACTCTCCTCCCCCACTCCCCTCCCCAACTCCCCTCGCCCAGTCTCCTCCCACACTCCCCTCCCTCACTCCCCTCCAACTCCCCTACAACTCTAACCTCCCCCACTCCCCTCTGCACTCCCCTCCGCACTCCCCTCCCCACTCCCCTCCCCACTCCCCTCCCCCACTGCCCTCCTCACTCCCCTCCCCACTCCCCTCCTCACTCACCTCCCACACTAACCTTCCCCACTCGCTCCCCCACGCCCCTCCCCACTCACCTCCCACACTAACCTCCCCCACTCGCCTCCCCACTCCCCTCCCCACTCCCCTCCCGCTCTTGCCTCCCCCAATCCCCTCCCCCACTCCCAAACTCCCCTCCCCCACTCCCCTCACTCACTAATCTCCCCCACTCCCCTCCCACACTAACCTCCCCCACTCCCCTCCCAACTCCCCTCATCCACTCCGCTACCCCACTCCGCTTACCTCCACATCCTCACTGCACGACTCCACCACACTCCCATCCCCCACTACCCTCCCCCACTACCCGCCCCCACTCCCTAACCGCACCCCCCTCCACAACACCCCTACCCCTCTCCCCTACCCCAAACCTGACCCCACACCCCTACCCTACACCCCTACCCTACTCCCCTACCCCAGTCCACTACCCCAGTCCCATCGCCAATCTCCTCTCTCACACCCCTCCCATACTCCCATACCCACCTCTCCTACCCCACTCCCCTACCCCACTCCCCTTCCCGCCACCTCCTCACTGCACTCCAGTACCCAGATCCCCTACGCCACTGCCCTCCCCCACTGCCCTACCTCACTCCACTCCACCAGTTACCCCTCCCACTACCTTACCCCACTCCCCTCCCCACTCCCCTCCCCATTTCCCTCCCCCACTTCCCTCCCCCACTCCCCTCCCATTTCTCCTACCTCACTCCCCACCCCATACCCATACCCCACTCCCCTCCCGCACTGCCCTACCTCACTCGACTCCCCCAGTTAATGCACCCACTACCTTGCCCCACTCCCCTCCCCACTCCCTTCCCCCACTCGCCTCCCCATACCCCTACCTCACTCCACTCCCCCACTCCCCTACCCCACTCACAAACACACACCCCTCCCCCACTCCCCTCCCCATTCCCCTCTCCCACCCCCTTCCCTCCATCTCCTCACTGCCCCACTACCCAAATCCTCTCCCTACTCCCCTTCCCTCCACCTCCTTTCAGCCCACCCCTACCACACTCCCCGACACCACTCTGCACCCCCACCCCCTCCTCCACTCCCCTACCCCACTACCCCACCGCACTTCCCTCCCAAACTCCCCTACCAGACGCCCTCCCCCACTCCCCTCCCCCACACCCATCCCCACACCCCTTACACACTCCCCCACTCCACTCGCCCACTCCCCTCCCCCACTCCACCTCCCCCACACCCCTCGCCCACTACCCTACCGCTATGGCCTACCCCACGCCCCTCCACAACTCCCCTCCCCAACTCCCCTTCCCTCCATCTCCTGACAGTCCTCCCCTACTCCACTCCCCTGCACCACTCTGCTCCCCCACTAGCCCCACCACTCCCCTACCCCACTCCCCTCAAAAACTCCCATAACCTCTCCCCACCCCCACTCACCTACACCACTCCCCTAACCCACTCCCTGTCCCTCAATCCATTCCCTGACTACCCAAACCCCACTCTCCTCCCCCACGCACCTCCCCAACTCCCCTCCTCCACACCTCGACCCCACTCTCCACCCCTCTCCTCGAGGCAACACCCCTCCCCCACACCTCGCCCCACTCCCTGCCTCAACTCCCCCACCCCACACTCCCCTCCCCCACTCCCCTCCCAAGCTCCCCTCCCCCACAACCCCTCCTCAACTCCCCTAACTCCCCTTCCCCACTCCCCTCCACCACTCCCCTCCCCAACTCCCCTCCCCCACTCAACTCCCCTTCCACGCACTCTTCCCCACACTCCTCCCCACACCCCTCCCCTACTCCCCACTCCCACTGCCCTCCCCCAAATCGCCCACCACACTCCCCTCCCACACTCCCCTCCCCCAAATCCCCTGCCCCAATTCCCCTACCGCACTCCCATCCCCCACTCCCATCCCCCACTATTCTCCCCAACTACCCTCCCCCACTACCCTCTCCCACTCCACTCCCCCACTCCACTCCCCCACTCCACTCCCCCATCCCCACCCCCACTCTCCTCCCCCACTCCCCTACCCCAAATCGCCTTCCACAAATCCCCTACCCCAAATCCCCTCCCCAAATCCCCTCCCCCAAATCCCCGCCCCCACTCCATTCACTACCGCACTCCCCTCCACAACTCCCCTACCCGACTCCCCTACCCGACTCCCCTACACAGCCCCCCGTCACCACACCCCTACCACACTCCCCTCCCCACTCCGCTACCCGACTCCCATACCCCACACCCCTACCCCACACCCCTACCCCACTCCCCGACCCCACTCCCCGACCGCACTCCACGACCCCACTCCATGACCGCACTGACCCGACCCCACTCACCCGACCCCACTCACCCGATCACACTCCCCACCCCCACACCCCAACCCCACTTCCCACCCCCATGCCCCTCCCCTAGTCCCCTCCCCCACAACTCTACCCCACTATCCTCACCTCTCCTCTCTGCAACACCCGTCCCCCACTCCCCTCCCCCATTCCCCTCCCCCCGTCCCCACACCCCCTACCACACTCCCCTCCCCACCCCGCTCCCCCACCCCGCTCCCCCACTCCCCTCCCACGCTAACCTCCCCCACACTCCTCCGCACACTCCTCCCCCACTCCCCTCCCCCACTGCCCTCCCCCACTCCCCTCCCCCAAATTCCGTACCCCAAATTCTGTACCCCAAATCCCGTACCCCAAATCCCCTACCCCCAATCCCCTCCCCCAAATCACCTCCCACACTCCACTCGCATACCGCACTCCCCTCCACAACTCCCCGACCCGACTCCCCTACCCAACCCCCCGTCAATACACCCCTACCACACTCCCCTCCCCCACTCCCCTCCCCCACTCCACTCCCCCACTCCCCTACCCCACTCCCCTAAACTACACCCCTCCCCCACTACACACCCTCACTCCCCTTACCTCCACCACCTCACTGCGCTCCCCTACCCCACTATCCTACCCCACTCTCCTATCCCACTCCACTTTCCCACTCCCCGACCCCACTCCCCTAACTCACTTCTCTCCCACACTCACCACCCCTTCTCCCCTTCCTTCTCCTCCTGACTGCTCTCCCCTACCCAACTCCCCAACGCCACTGCCCTCCCCCACTCCCCACGTTACTCCCCTTCACTCCACCTCATCGCTGCCCTACCCTACCCCACACCCCTCCCCACTCCCCTCCCCACTCCCCTCCCCACATCCCTCCCCCACTCCCCTCCACATTCTCCTACCTCACTCCCCACCCCATACCCCTACCTCACTCCACTCCCCCACTCACATAACACACACCCCACCCCCACTCCCCTCCCCCACTCCCCTCCCCCACTCCTCTCCCCCACTCCCCTCCCCCATTCCCCTCCCCCACTCCCCTCCGACCCAACTCCACTCCCACTCCCCTTCCCTCCACCTCCTGACAGCACACCCCTACCAGACTCCACGACACCACTCTGCACCCCCACTCCCCTCCTCTACTCCCCTACCCCACCGCACATCCCTCCCAAACTCCCCTACCAGACGCCCTCCCCCACTCCCCTCCCCTCCCCCACTCCCCTCCCCCTCTCCCCTCCCCAAATCGCCTCCCCAGTCCCATTACCAAATCGCCTCCCCCAGTCCCCTTACCAAATCGCCTCCCCTACTCCCCTGCCCTCCACATCCTTACAGCCCTCCTCTACTCCACTCCCCTACAACACTCTGATCCCCCACTCGCCCCACCAATCCCCTACCCCGCTTCTCTCCAAAACTCCCCTACCCTCTCCCCACCCCCACTCCCCTACCCCACTCCCCTACCCCATTCCACTACCCCAGTCCCGTCGCCAATCCCCTACCTCACACCCCTCCCATACTCCCCTACCCACCTCTCCTACCCCACTCTCTTACCCCACTCCCCTTCCCTCCACCTCCTCAATGCACTCCAGTACCCAACTCCCCGACGTCACTGCCCTCCCCCACTCCCCACGACACTCCCCCACTGCCCTACCTCGCTCCATTCCCCCAGTTACCACCCCCACTACCTTACCCCACTCCCCTCTACAATCCCCTCCCCAATCCCCTCCCCACCCCCGTCCCCACTTCCCTCCCCCACTCCCCCACCCCACTCACCTAACACACACCCTACCCCACTCCACTCCCCCATTCCCCTCTCCCACTCCCCTTCCCTCCATCTCCTCACTGCACCCCTACCCAACTCCCGTCCCCACTCCCCTTCCCTCCACCTCCTTACAGTCCACCCCTACCACACTTCCCGACACCACCCTGCACCCCCACCCCCTCCTCCACTCCCCTACCCCACTACCCCACCGCACCTCCCTCCCAAACTCCCCTACCAGACGCCCTCCCCCAATCCCCTCCCCCAAACCCCTCCCCACACACCACCCCCACTTCCCTCCCCCACTCCCCCACCCCACTCACCTAACACACACCCTACCCCACTCCACTCCCCCATTCCCCTCTCCCACTCCCCTTCCCTCCATCTCCTCACTGCACCCCTACCCAACTCCCGTCCCCACTCCCCTTCCCTCCACCTCCTTACAGCCCACCCCGACCACACTTCCCGACACCACACTGCACCCCCACCCCCTCCTCCACTCCCCTACCCCACTACCCCACCGCACCTCCCTCCCAAACTCCCCTACCAGACGCCTTCCCCCACTCCCCTCCCCCAAACCCCTCCCCACACACCACCCCCACTCCCCTCCCACACTCCCCTCCCCCAATCCGCACCCCCACTCCCCAAGCCCACTCCCCTCCCCAACTCCCCTTCCCTCCACCTCCTTCCAGCGCTCCCCTACTCCACTCCCCTACACCACTCTGATCCCCCACTAGCCTCACCACTCCCTACCCTACTCCCCTCCAAAACTCCCATACCCTCTCCCCACCCCCACTCACCTACACCACTCCCCTAACCCACTCCCTGTCCCCCACTCTCCTCCCCCACTCCCCTCCCCAACTCCCCTCGCCCAGTCTCCTCCCACACTCCCCTCCCTCACTCCCCTCCAACTCCCCTACAACTCTAACCTCCCCCACTCCCCTCTGCACTCCCCTCCGCACTCCCCTCCCCACTCCCCTCCCCACTCCCCTCCCCCACTGCCCTCCTCACTCCCCTCCCCACTCCCCTCCTCACTCACCTCCCACACTAACCTTCCCCACTCGCTCCCCCACGCCCCTCCCCACTCACCTCCCACACTAACCTCCCCCACTCGCCTCCCCACTCCCCTCCCCACTCCCCTCCCGCTCTTGCCTCCCCCAATCCCCTCCCCCACTCCCAAACTCCCCTCCCCCACTCCCCTCACTCACTAATCTCCCCCACTCCCCTCCCACACTAACCTCCCCCACTCCCCTCCCAACTCCCCTCATCCACTCCGCTACCCCACTCCGCTTACCTCCACATCCTCACTGCACGACTCCACCACACTCCCATCCCCCACTACCCTCCCCCACTACCCGCCCCCACTCCCTAACCGCACCCCCCTCCACAACACCCCTACCCCTCTCCCCTACCCCAAACCTGACCCCACACCCCTACCCTACACCCCTACCCTACTCCCCTACCCCAGTCCACTACCCCAGTCCCATCGCCAATCTCCTCTCTCACACCCCTCCCATACTCCCATACCCACCTCTCCTACCCCACTCCCCTACCCCACTCCCCTTCCCGCCACCTCCTCACTGCACTCCAGTACCCAGATCCCCTACGCCACTGCCCTCCCCCACTGCCCTACCTCACTCCACTCCACCAGTTACCCCTCCCACTACCTTACCCCACTCCCCTCCCCACTCCCCTCCCCATTTCCCTCCCCCACTTCCCTCCCCCACTCCCCTCCCATTTCTCCTACCTCACTCCCCACCCCATACCCATACCCCACTCCCCTCCCGCACTGCCCTACCTCACTCGACTCCCCCAGTTAATGCACCCACTACCTTGCCCCACTCCCCTCCCCACTCCCTTCCCCCACTCGCCTCCCCATACCCCTACCTCACTCCACTCCCCCACTCCCCTACCCCACTCACATAACACACACCCCTCCCCCACTCCCCTCCCCATTCCCCTCTCCCACCCCCTTCCCTCCATCTCCTCACTGCCCCACTACCCAAATCCCCTCCCCACTCCCCTTCCCTCCACCTCCTTTCAGCCCACCCCTACCACACTCCCCGACACCACTCTGCACCCCCACCCCCTCCTCCACTCCCCTACCCCACTACCCCACCGCACTTCCCTCCCAAACTCCCCTACCAGACGCCCTCCCCCACTCCCCTCCCCCACACCCATCCCCACACCCCTTACCCACTCCCCCACTCCACTCGCCCACTCCCCTCCCCCACTCCACCTCCCCCACACCCCTCGCCCACTACCCTACCGCTATGGCCTACCCCACGCCCCTCCACAACTCCCCTCCCCAACTCCCCTTCCCTCCATCTCCTGACAGTCCTCCCCTACTCCACTCCCCTGCACCACTCTGCTCCCCCACTAGCCCCACCACTCCCCGACCCCACTCCCCTCCAAAACTCCCAAAACCTCTCCCCACCCCCACTCACCTACACCACTCCCCTAACCCACTCCCTGTCCCTCAATCCATTCCCTGACTACCCAAACCCCACTCTCCTCCCCCACGCACCTCCCCAACTCCCCTCCTCCACACCTCGACCCCACTCTCCACCCCTCTCCTCGAGGCAACACCCCTCCCCCACACCCCGCCCCACTCCCTGCCTCAACTCCCCCACCCCACACTCCCCTCCCCCACTCCCCTCCCCCACTCCCCTCCCCCACTCCCCTCCCAAGCTCCCCTCCCCCACTACCCCTCCTCAACTCCCCTAACTCCCCTTCCCCACTCCCCTCCACCACTCCCCTCCCCAACTCCCCTCCCCCACTCAACTCCCCTTCCACGCACTCTTCCCCACACTCCTCCCCACACCCCTCCCCTTCTCCCCACTCCCACTGCCCTCCCCCAAATCCCCCACCACACTCCCCTCCCACACTCCCCTCCCCCAAATCCCCTGCCCCAATTCCCCTACCGCACTCCCATCCCCCACTCCCATCCCCCACTATCCTCCCCAACTACCCTCCCCCACTACCCTCTCCCACTCCACTCCCCCACTCCACTCCCCCACTCCACTCCCCCATCCCCACCCCCACTCTCCTCCCCCACTCCCCTACCCCAAATCCCCTTCCACAAATCCCCTACCCCAAATCCCCTCCCCAAATCCCCTCCCCCAAATCCCCGCCCCCACTCCATTCACATACCGCACTCCCCTCCACAACTCCCCTACCCGACTCCCCTACACAGCCCCCCGTCACCACACCCCTACCACACTCCCCTCCCCCACTCCGCTACCCGACTCCCATACCCCACACCCCTACCCCACTCCCCGACCCCACTCCCCGACCGCACTCCACGACCCCACTCCATGACCGCACTCACCCGACCCCACTCACCCGACCCCACTCACCCGATCACACTCCCCACCCCCACACCCCAACCCCACTCCCCACCCCCATGCCCCTCCCCTAGTCCCCTCCCCCACAACTCTAGCCCACTATCCTCACCTCTCCTCTCTGCAACACCCGTCCCCCACTCCCCTCCCCCATTCCCCTCCCCCCGTCCCCACACCCCCTACCACACTCCCCTCCCCCACCCCGCTCCCCCACCCCGCTCCCCCACCCCGCTCCCCCACTCCCCTCCCACGCTAACCTACCCCACACTCCTCCCCACACTCCTCCGCACACTCCTCCCCCACTCCCCTCCCCCACTCCCCTCCCCCAAATTCCGTACCCCAAATTCTGTACCCCAAATCCCGTACCCCAAATCCCCTACCCCCAATCCCCTCCCCCAAATCACCTCCCACACTCCACTCGCATACCGCACTCCCCTCCACAACTCCCTGACCCGACTCCCCTACCCAACCCCCCGTCAATACACCCCTACCACACTCCCCTCCCCCACTCCCCTCCCCCACTCCACTCCCCCACTCCCCTACCCCACTCCCCTACCCCACTCCCAGACCCCACTTCCCAACTCCACACTCCTACTCCACTCTGCACTCCACTCCCCTACTCCACTCCTCTCCCCCACACCCATCCTCAACTCCCCTCCCTAACTCCCCTCCATAACACCCCTCCCCAACTCCCCTCCCTCCCTCCCCTAACCCACTACCCTCCCCCACTTCCCTAACCCCCGACCCTCCCCAACTCCACTCCCCCACTCCCCTCCCCCGCTCCCCTCCCACACTAACCTCCCACACTAACCTCCCCCACACTCCTCCCCACACTCCTCCCCACACTCCTCCCCAAAGTCCTCCCCAATCCCCAACCCCAAATCCCCGACCCCAAATCCCTTCCCCCAAATCCACTCCCCCAAATCCCCTTCCCCAAATAACCTCCCCCACTCCACCCGTATACCGCACTCCCCTCCAGAACTCCACTACCCGACTCCCCTACCCAACCCCCGTCACCACTCCCCCTACCACACTCCCCTCCCCACTCCGTTCCCCCACCCCCTCCCACACTAACCTCCCCCACACTCCTCCCCACACTCCTCCGCACACTCCTCCCCCACTACCCTCCCCCACTGCCCTCCCCCAAATTCCGTACCCCAAATCCCCTCCCCCAAATCCCCACCCCCACTCCACTCGCATACAGCACTCCCCTCCACAACTGACCTACCCGACTCCCCAACCCAACCCCCCGTCAATACACCCCTACCACACACCCCTACCACACACCCCTCCCCCACTCCCCTCCCCCACTCCACTCCCCCACTCCCCTCCCCCACTCCCCTACCCCACTCCCAGACCCCACTTCCCAACTCCACACTCCTACTCCACTCTGCACTCCACTCCCCTACTCCACTACTCTCCCCCACACCCATCCTCAACTCCCCTCCCTAACTCCCCTCCATAACACCCCTCCCCAACTCCCCTCCCTCCCTCCCTAAACCCACTACCCTCCCCCATTTCCCTAACCCCCGACCCTCCCCAACTCCACTCCCCCACTCCCCTCCCCCACTCCCCTCCCACACTAACCTCCCACACTAACCTCCCCCACACTCCTCCCCACACTCCTCCCCACACTCCTCCCCAAAGTCCTCCCCAATCCCCAACCCCAAATCCCCGACCCCAAATCCCTTCCCCCAAATCCACTCCCCCAAATCCCCTTCCCCAAATAACCTCCCCCACTCCACCCGTATACCGCACTCCCCTCCACAACTCCACTACCCGACTCCCCTACCCAACCCCCATCACCACTCCCTCACCACACTCCCCTCCCCACTCCGCTCCCCCACCCCCTCCCACACTAACCTCCCCCACACTCCTCCCCACACTCCTCCGCACACTCCTCCCTCACTACCCTCCCCCACTGCCCTCCCCAACTCCCCTCCCTCCCTCCCCAAACCCACTACCCTCCCCCATTTCCCTAATCCACTACCCTCCCCAACTCCCCGCCCCAACTCCCCTCCCCCACTCCACTCCCCCACTCCCCTCCCACACTAACCTCCCACACTAACCTCCCCCACACTCCTCCCCACACTCCTCCCCACACTCCTCCCCCACTCCCGTCCCCCACTCTCCTCGTCCACTCCCCTACCCCACTCCGCTACCCCACTCCCAGACACCACTCCCCTACTCCACTCCCCTACTCCACTCTGAACTCCACTCCCCTACAGCACTCCACTCCCCCACACCCCTCCTCAACTCCCCTCCCTTACTCCACTCCACTCCCCCACACCCCTCCTCAACTCCCCTCCCTAACACCCCTCCCTAACTCCCCTCCCCAACTCCCCTCCCTCACTCCCCTCCCCCACTCCCCTCCCCAATCCCCTCCCCCACTCCCCTCTCCCTCTCCCCTCCCACACTAACCTCCCACACTAACCTCCCCCACACTCCTACCCACACTCCTCCCCAAAGTCCTCCCGCACTCCCCTACACCAGGTCCCCTACCCCAAATCCCTTCCCCCAAATCCCCTCCACCAAATCCCCTCCCCCAAATCCCCTCCCCCACTCCACCCGCATACCGCACTACCCTCCACAACTCCCCTTCACAACTCCCCTACCCGACTCCCCTACCCAACCCCCGTCACCGCACCCCCTACCACACTCCCCTCCCCCACTCCCCTCCCCCACTCCCCTACTCCACTCCCCTACTCCACTCTACACTCTACTCCCATACTCCACTCCACTCCCCCACACCCCTCCTCAACAACCCTCCCTAACTCCCCTCCCTAACACCCCTCCCCAACTCCCCTCCCTCCCTCCCCTAACCCACTACACTCCCCCATTTCCCTAACCCACTACCCTCCCCAGCTCCCCTCCCCCTCTCCCCTCCCCCACTCCCCTCCCCCACTCCGCTCCCACACTAACCTCCCCCACACTCCTCCCCACACTCCTCCCCAAAGTCCTCCCCCACTCCCCTACCGCAAGTCCCCTACCCCAGATCCCTTCCCCCAAATCCACTCCCCCAAATCCCCTCCCCCAAATAACCTCCCCCACTCCACCCGCATACCGCACTGCCCTCCACAACTCCCCTACCCGACTCCCCTACCCAAACCCCCGTCACCACACCCCCTACCACACTCCCCTCCCCCACTCCGCTCTCCCACTCCCCTCCCACACTAACCTCCCCCACACTCCTCCCCCACTCCCCTCCCCCACTCCCCGACCGCACTCCACGACCCCACTCCATGACCGCACTCACCCGACCCAACTCCCCTCCCACACTAACCACCAACACACTCCGCCCCACTCCCCTCCCCCACTCCCCTCCACCACTGCCCTCTCCAAGTCCCATCCCCCAAATCCCCTCCCCCAAATCCCCTACCCCAAATCCCCTCCCCCACTCGCCTACTGCTCTCCCCTCCACAACCCCCCTCCACAACTCCCATACCTGACTCCCCTACCCAACCCCCCGTCACCACTCCCCTCCCTTACTCCCCTCCCTCACTCCCCGACCCCTCTCCCCGACCCCTCTCCCTGACCCCTCTCCCCGACCCCACTCCCCGACCCCAAACCCCGACCCCACTCCCAGACCCCACTCCCAGACCCCACTCCCCGACCCCCCTCCCCCACGCCCCTCCACCTTATCCCCTCCCCCACGCCCCTCCCTTAATCCCCTGCCCCACTCCTCTACCCCAATCTTCTCCCCTCTCCTCTCCGCAACACCCCTCCCCCACTCCTCTCCCCCACTCCTCTCCCAAAGTCCCCTCCCCCCTCCCCTCCCCCAAATCCCCTCCCACAAATCCCCTCCCACAAATCCCCTCCCCCAAATCCCCTACCCCAAATCCCCTACCCCAAATCCCCTCCCCCACTCGCCTATTGCTCTCCCCTCCACAACCCCCCCCACAACTCCCCGACCCGACACCCTTACCCGACTCCCCTACCCAAGCCCCCGTTACCACTCCCCCACCACACTCCCCTACCACACTCCCCTCCCCCACTCCGCTCCCCCACTCAGCTCTCCCACTCCCCTACCGAACTCCCCGGCACAACACCCCTACCCCACTCCCCTACCCCACTCCCCTACCCCACTCCGCTCCCCAACTCCCCTACCCCACTCACCTCCCCTACTCCCCTTCCTTCTCCTCCTCACTGCCCTCCCCTACCCAACTCCCCAACGCCACTGCCCTCCCCCACTCCCCACGCGACTCCCCTTCACTCCACCTCATCACTGCCCTCCCCTACCCCACACCGCTCCGCACTCCCCTCCTCACTTCCCTCCCCCACTCCCCTCCACATTCTCCTCCCTCACTCCCCACCCCATACCCCTACCTCTCTCCCCTCCCCCACTCCCCTCCCCCACTCCCCTCCACCACTCCCCTCCTCTCCCCAACTCCCCTATCCCACTCTCCTCCCACACTCCACGCCCTCACTCACCTCCCCAGATCCCCACACCCGCTCCCCTCCCGCACTAACCTCCCCCACAACCCTCCCCACTCCCCTCCCCCACTCCCCTCCCCCACTCCCCTCCCCCACTCCCCTACCCCTCTCCCCTCCCCCTCTCCCCTCCCCCACTCTCTCCTCCCCCTCTCTCCTCCCCCACTCTCCTCCCCCACTCTCCTCCCCCACTCTCCACCCCCACTCTCCTCCCCCACTCCCACCCCCCACTCCGCTCCCCAACACTCCTATCTCACAACCCTCCCCCACTCCCCTTCCCTCCACAACCAAACTCCCCTACCCCGCACACCTCCCCCACTCCACTTACACACTCCCCTTCCCTCCACCTCCTCACTGCGCTCCCCTATCCCACTTCCCTATCCCACTCCACATACCCCTATCCCACTCCACATTCCCACTCCCCTCCCCCCACTCCAGTCCACCTCTGCGCTTCCCTGCACCTATTCACTGCCCTCCCCTACCACACTCCCATCCCCCACTACCCTCCCGCACTCCCCTACCCCACACCCCTACCGCACTCCGCTCCCCCTCTCCCCTCCCCTCCCCCACTCCCCTCCCCCACTCCCCTCCCCCACTCCCCTCCCCCACTCCCCTCCCCCACACCCCTCACACACTAACCTCCCCCACTACCCTCCCAACTCGCTTCGCCCACTCCCCTACCACGCACCCTACCCAACTCTGCTTACCTCCACCTCCTCACTGCCCTACTCTACCGCACTCCCATCCTACACATACCCTCCTCCACTACCCTCCCCCACTCCCCAACCGCTCACCCCTCCACGACACCCCGACCCCACACCCCTACCCCACACCCCTACCCCACTCCCCTACCCCAGTCCCGTTGCCAATCCCCTACCTCACTCCCCTCCCACACTTCCCTACCCACCTCTCCTAACCCCCTCCCCTACCCCACTCCCCTTCCCTCGACCTCCTCACTGCACTCCAGTACCCAATTCCCTACCCACATACCTCCACCACTCCTTTCCCTGATTCCCCGTCCCTCCACCTCCTCCCTGCGCTCCCCTACCCAGCTCCCCTATCCCACTCCCCTACCCCACTCCCCTACCCCACTCCCCTAAACTACACCCCTCCCCCACTACACACCCCCACTCCCCTTACCTCCACCACCTCACTGCGCTCCCCTACCCCACTCTCCTACCCCACTCTCCTATCCCACTCCACTTTCCCACTCCCCGACCGCACTCCCCTAACTCACTTCTCTCCCACACTCACCACCCCTTCTCCCCTTCCTTCTCCTCCTGACTGCTCTCCCCTACCCAACTCCCCAACGCCACTGCCCTCCCCCACTCCCCACGTTACTCCCCTTCACTCCACCTCATCACTGCCCTCCCCTACCCCACACCCCTCCCCACTCCCCTCCCCACTCCCCTCCCCACTTCCCTCCCCCACTCCCCTCCACATTCTCCTACCTCACTCCCCACCCCGTACCCCTACCTCACTCCACTCCCCCACTCACATAACACACACCACACCCCCACTCCCCTCCCCCACTCCCCTCCCCCATTCCCCTCACCCACTCCCCTCCGACCCAACTCCACTCCCCACTCCCCTTCCCTCCACCTCCTGACAGCACACCCCTACCAGACTCCACGACACCACTCTGCACCCCCACTCCCCTCCTCTACTCCCCTACCCCACCGCACATCCCTCCCAAACTCCCCTACCAGACGCCCTCCCCACTACCCTCCCCTCCCCCACTCCCCTCCCCCTCTCCCCTCCCCAAATCGCCTCCCCCAGTCCCATTACCAAATCGCCTCCCCCAGTCCCCTTACCAAATCGCCTCCCCCACTCCCCTTCCCTCCACCTCCTTACAGCCCTCCTCTACTCCACTCCCCTACAACACTCTGATCCCCCACTAGCCCCACCAATCCCCTACCCCGCTTCTCTCCAAAACTCCCCTACCCTCTCCCCACCCCCACTCACCTACACCACTTCCCTCTCCCTCTCCCTGACACAACTCCCCTACCCCACTCCCCTACCCCATTCCACTACCCCAGTCCCATCGCCAATCCCCTACCTCACACCCCTCCCATACTCCCCTACCCACCTCTCCTACCCCACTCTCTTACCCCACTCCCCTTCCCTCCACCTCCTCACTGCACTCCAGTACCCAACTCCCCGACGCAACTGCCCTCCCCCACTCCCCACGACACTCCCCCACTGCCCTACCTCGCTCCATTCCCCCAGTTACCACCCCCACTACCTTACCCCACTCCCCTCCCCAATCCCCTCCCCACCCCCGTCCCCACTTCCCTCCCCCACTCCCCCACCCCACTCACCTAACACACACCCTACCCCACTCCACTCCCCCATTCCCCTCTCCCACTCCCCTTCCCTCCATCTCCTCACTGCACCCCTACCCAACTCCCGTCCCCACTCCCCTTCCCTCCACCTCCTTACAGCCCACCCCTACCACACTTCCCGACACCACACTGCACCCCCACCCCCTCCCCCACTCCCCTCCCCCAAACCCATCCCCACACCCCTCCCCCACTCCCCTCCCCCACTCCCCTCCCCCACTCCCCTCCCCCAATCCGCACCCCCACTCCCCAAGCCCACTCCCCTCCCCCACTCCCCTCCCCAACTCCCCTTCCCTCCACCTCCTTCCAGCGCTCCCCTACTCCACTACCCTACACCACTCTGATCCCCCACTAGCCTCACCACTCCCCTACCCTACTCCCCTCCAAAACTCCCATACCCTCTCCCCACCCCCACTCACCTACACCACTCCCCTAACCCTCTCCCTGTCCCCCACTCTCCTCCCCCACTCCCCTCCCCAACTCCCCTCGCCCAGTCTCCTCCCACACTCCCCTCCCTCACTCCCCTCCAACTCCCCTACAACTCTAACCTCCCACACTCCCCTCCGCACTCCCCTCCTCACTCCCCTCCCCACTCCCCTCCCCCACTGCCCTCCTCACTCCCCTCCCCACTCCCCTCCCCCAGTCCCCTCCCCCACTCCCCTCCCCCAATCCCCTCCTCACTCACCTCCCACACTAACCTCCCCCACTCGCCTCCCCACTCCCCTCCCGCTCTTGTCTCCCCCAATCCCCTCCCCCACTCCCAAACTCCCCTCCCCCACTCCCCTCACTCACTAATCTCCCCCACTCCCCTCCCACACTAACCTCCCCCACTCCCCTCCCAACTCCCCTCGTCCACTCCGCTACCCCACTCCGCTTACCTCCACATCCTCACTGCACGACTCCACCACACTCCCATCCCCCACTACCCTCCCCCACTACCCTCCCCCACTCCCTGACCGCACTCCCCTCCACAACACCCCTACCCCTCTCCCCTACCCCAAACCCGACCCCACACCCCTACCCCACACCCCTACCCTACTCCAGTCCACTACCCCAGTCCCATCGCCAATCTCCTCTCTCACACCCCCCCCCATACTCCCATACCCACCTCTCCTACCCCACTCCCCTACCCCACTCCCCTTCCCGCCACCTCCTCACTGCACTCCAGTACCCAGATCCCCTACGCCAATGCCCTCCCCCACTGCCCTACCTCACTCCACTCCACCAGTTACCCCTCCCACTATCTTACCCCATTTCTCCTACCTCACTCCCCACCCCATACCCATACCCCACTCCCCTCCCCCACTGCCCTACCTCACTGCACTCCCCCAGTTAACGCACCCACTACCTTACCCCACTCCCCTCCCCACTCCACTCCAAATGTCCCTCCCCCACTCCCCTCCCCATTCCCCTACCTCACTCCCCACCCCATACCCATACCTCAATCCCCTCTCCCACTCCCCTTCCCTCCATCTCCTCACTGCCCCCCTACCAAACACCCCTCCCCACTCCCCTTCCCTCCACCTCCGAACAGCACACCCCGACCACACTCCCCGACACCACCCTGCACCCCACCCCCTCCTCCACTCCACTACCCCACTACCCCACTGCACTTCCCTCCCAAACTCCCCTACCAGACGCCCTCACCCACGCCCCTCCCCCAGGCCCCTCTCCCACGCCCCTGTCCCACTCTGCTCCCCAACTCCCATCCCCCACTATCCTCCCCTCCCCAACTCCCCTACCACAATGCCCTACACCACGCCCCTCCCCAACACCCCTCCCCAACTGTTTTTCCCTCCACCTCCTTACATCCCTCCCCTACTCCACTCCCCTACACCACTACCGTACCCTCTCCCCACACCACTCACCTACACCACTCCACTAACCCACTCCCTGTCCCCAATCCCCTCCCTCACCCCACTCCCCCACTCACCTCCCCAACACCCATCACTCACTCCCCTACAAACTACGCACCCAACTCCACTACCGCACTGCCCTCCCCCACTCCCCGCCACAACTCCCCTCCCCCACTCCACACCTCCCCTACCCACTCCCCGCCCCCACTGCCCTACCTCACTCCACTCACCCAGTTACCGCCCCCACTACCTTGCCCCACTCCCCTCCCCACTCCATTCCCCCACTCGCCTCCCCATACCCCTACCTCACTCCACTCCCCCACTCCCCTACCCCACTCACATAACACACACCCCTCCCCCACTCCCCTCCCCCATTCCCCTCTCCCACCCCCTTCCCTCCATCTCCTCACTGCCCCACTACCCAAATCCCCTCCCCACTCCCCTTCCCTCCACCTCCTTTCAGCCCACCCCTACCACACTCCCCGACACAACTCTGCACCCCCACCCCCTCCTCCACTCCCCTACCCCACTACCCCACCGCACTTCCCTCCCAAACTCCCCTACCAGACGCCCTCCCCCACTCCCCTCCCCCACACCCATCCCCACACCCCTTCCCCACTCCCCCACTCCACTCGCCCACTCCCCTCCCCCACTCCACCTCCCCCACACCCCTCTCCCACTACACTACCGCTATGGCCTACCCCACGCCCCTCCACAACTCCCCTCCCCAACTCCCCTTCCCTCCATCTCCTGACAGTCCTCCCCTACTCCACTCCCCTACACCACTCTGCTCCCCCACTAGCCCCACCACTCCCCTACCCCACTCCCCTCCAAAACTCCCATAACCTCTCCCCACCCCCACTCACCTACACCACGCCCCTAACCCACTCCCTGTCCCTCAATCCATTCCCTGACTGCCCAAACCCCACTCGCCTCCCCCACGCACCTCCCCAACTCCCCTCCTCCACACCTCGACCCCACTCTCCACCCCTCTCCTCGAGGCAACACCCCTCCCCCACACCTCGCCCCACTCCCTGCCTCAACTCCCCCACCCCACACTCCCCTCCACCACTCCCCTCCCCCACTCCCCTCCCCCACTCCCCTCCCCCACTCCCCTCCCCCACACCCCTCCTCAACTCCCCTAACTCCCCTTCCCCACTCCCCTCCACCACTCCCCTCCCCAACTCCCCTCCCCCACTCAACTCCCCTACCACGCACTCTTCCCCACACTCCTCCCCACACCCCTCCCCTACTCCCCACTCCCACTCCCCTCCCCACTGCCCTCCCCCAAATCCTCCACCACACTCCCCTCCCACACTCCCCTCCCCCAAATCCCCTGCCCCAATTCCCCTACCGCACTCCCATCCCCCACTCCCATCCCCCACTACCCTCCCCAACTACCCTCCCCCACTACCCTCTCCCACTCCACTACCCCACTCCACTCCCCCACTCCACTCCCCCACTCCACTCCCCCACTCCACTCCCCCCTCCCACCCCCACTCTCCTCCCCCACTCCCCTCCCCCACTCCCCTCCCGCACTCCCCTCCCCCACTCCCCTCCCCCACTCTCCTCCTCCACTCTCCTCCCAAACTCTCCTCCCCCACTCCCCTCACCTAATCCCCTACCCCACTCCAATACGCCACTCCCCTACTCCACTCCCCTACTGCGCTCCACTCCCCCACACCCCTCCTCAACTCCCCTCCCTCACTCCCCTAACCCACTACCCTCTCCAACACTTCTCCCCCACTCCCCGCCCCCACTCCCCTCCCCACTCCCCTCCCCCACTCCCCTCCCCCACTCCCCCACTCCCCCACTCCCCTCCCACACTAACCTCCCCCACATTCCTCCCCACTGTCCTCCCCCACTCCCCTACCCCAAATCCCCGACTCAAATCCCCTCCCCCAAATCCCCGACACCAAATCCCTACCTCCAAATCCCCTCCCCCAAATCCCCTCCCCCAAATCCCCTCCCCCACTCCACACGCATACCGCTCTCCCCTCCACAACTCCCCTACCCGACTCCCCGAACCAGCCCCCCGTCAACACACCCCTACCACACTCCCCTCCCCCACTAACCTCCCCCACACTTACCTCCCCACACTCCTCCACACAGTCCTCCCCACTACCCTCCTCCACACCCCTCCCCCACTCCCCTACCCCAAATCCCCTCCCCAAATCCCCTCCCCCAAATCCCCGCCCCCACTCCATTCACATACCGCACTCCCCTCCACAACTCCCCCACCCGACTCCCCTACCCAACCCCCCGTCACCACTCCCCTACCACACTCCCCTCCCCCACTCCGCTACCCGACTCCCATACCCCACACCCCTACCCCACTCCCCGACCCCACTCCCCGACCGCACTCCACGACCCCACTCCATGACCGCACTCACCCGACCCCACTCACCCGATCACACTCCCCACCCCCACACCCCAACCCTACTCCTCACTCCCATGCCCCTCCCCTAGTCCCCTCCCTCACACCTCTACCCCACTCTCCTCACCTCTCCTCTCTGCAACTCCCCTCCCCCAATCCCCTCCCCCACTCCCCTCCCCCCGTCCCAACACCCCCTACCACACTCCCCTCCCCCACCCCGCTCCCCCAACCCGCTCCCCCACCCCGCTCCCCCACTCCCCTCCCACACTAACCTCCCCCACACTCCTCCCCACACTCCTCCACACACTCCTCCCCCACTCCCCTCCCCCACTGCCCTCCCCCACTCCCCTCCGCCAAATTCTGTACCCCAAATCCCCTACCCCAAATTCCCTACCCCAAATCCCCTCCCCCAAATCCCCTCCCACACTCCACTCGCATACCGCACTCCCCTCCACAACTCCCCGACCTGACTCCCCTACCCAACCCCCCGTCAATACACCCCTACCACACTCCCCTCCCCCACTCCCCTCCCCCACTCCCCTACCCCACTCCCCTACCCCACTCCCAGACCCCACTTCCCAACTCCACACCCCTACTTCACTCTGCACTCCACTCCCCTACTCCACTCCTCTCCCACACACCCATCCTCAACTCCCCTCCCTAACTCCCCTCCCTAACACCCCTCCCCAACTCCCCTACCTCCCTCCCCTAACCCAATACCCTCCCCCATTTCCCTAACCCCCGACCCTCCCCAACTCCACTCCCCCACTCCCCTCCCCCACTCCCCTCCCACACTAACCTCCCACACTAACCTCCCCCACACTCCTCCCCACACTCCTCCCCACACTCCTCCCCAAAGTCCTCCCCAATCCCCAACCCCAAATCCCCGACCCCAAATCCCTTCCCCCAAATCCACTCCCCCAAATCCCCTTCCCCAAATAACCTCCCCCACTCCACCCGTATACCGCACTCCCCTCCACAACTCCCCTACCCGACTCCCCTACCCAACCCCCGTCACCACACACCCTACCACACTCCCCTCCCCACTCCGCTCCCCCACCACCTCCCACACTAACCTCCCCCACACTCCTCCCCACACTCCTCCGCACACTCCTCCCTCACTACCCTCCCCCACTGCCCTCCCCCACTCCCCTCCCCCAAATTCCGTACCCCAAATCCCCTACCCCAAATCCCCTCCCCCAAATCCCCTCCCCCACTCCACCCGCATACCGCACTCCCCTCCACAACTCCCCTTCACAACTCCCATACACGACTCCTCTACCCAACCCCCGTTACCGCTCCCCCTACCACACTCCCCTCCCCCACTCCCCTATCCCACTCCCCTACCCCACTCCCAGACCCCACTCCCCTTCTCCACTCCCCTACTCCACTCTGAACTCCACTCCCCTACTCTACTCCACTCCCCCACATCCCACATCAACTCCCGTCCCTAACTCCCCTCCCTAACGCCCCTCCCAAACTCCCCTCCCTCACTCCCCTAACCCACTACCCTCCCCCATTTCCCTAACCCACTACCCTCCCCAACTCCCCTGCCCACTCCCCTCCCCCACTCCCCTCCCACACTAACCTCCCCCACACTCCTCCCCACACTCCTCCCCACTCTCCTCCCCAAAGTCCTCCCCCACTCCCCTACCCCAGGTCCCCTACCCCAGGTCCCCTACCCCAAATCCCTTCCCCCAAATCCCCTCCCCCAAATACCCTCCCCCACTCCACCCGCATACCGCACTCCCCTCCACAACTCTCCTACCCGACTCCCCTACGCAACCGTCCGTCACCACACCCCCTACCACACTCCCCTCCCCCACTCCCCTCCCCCTCTCCCCTCCCACACTAACCTCCTCCACACTCCTCCCCACACTCCTCCGCACACACCTCCCCCACTCCCCTCCCCCACTGCCCTCCCCCACACCCCTACCCCAAATTTCGTACCCCAAATTTCGTACCCCAAATTCCGTATCACCCATTCCGTACCCCAATTCACCTACCCCAAATCCCCTACCCCAAATCCCCTCCCCCACACCCCTCCACAACTCCCCTACCCGACTCCCCTACCCAACCCCCCGTCACCACACCCCTACCACACTCCCCTCCCCCCACTCCCCTCCCCCACTCTCTGACCCCACTCCCTGACCCCACTCACAGACCCCACTCCCCGACACCACTCCCTGACACCACTCCCCTACCCAACTCCCCGTCACCACACCCCTACCACACTCCCCTCCTCCACTCCCCTATCCCACTCCCCGACCCCACTCCCCGACCCCACTCACCCGACCCCACTCACCCGACCCCACTCACCGGACCCCACTCACCCGACCCCACTCACCCGACCCCACTCACCCGACCCCACTCACCCGACACCACTCACCAGACACCACTCACCCGACCCCACTCCCCACCCCCACACCCCAACGCCACTCCCCACCCCCATGCCCCTCCACTAATCCCCTCCCCCACTCCTCTACCCCACTCTCCTCCCCCACTCCTCTCTGCAACACCCCTCCCCCACTCCTCTCCCCCACTCCCCTCCCCCAATCCCCTCACTCACTCCCCTCCCCCAAATCCCCTCCCTCACTCCCCTCCCCCAAATCCCCTACACCAAATCCCCTACCACACTCCCCTCTCCCAAATCCCCTGCCCCAATTCCCCTCCCGCACTCCCATCCTCCACTCCCCTCCCCCACTCCCCTCCCCCACTGCCCTCCCCCACTCCCCTCCCCCTCTCCACTCCCCCACTCTCCTCCCCCACTCCCCTCTTCCACTCCCCTACCCCACTCCCATGCCCCACTCCCCTACTCCACTCCCCTACACCACTCCCCTACTCCACTCCACTCCCTAACACCCCTCCTCAACTCCCCTCCCTAACTCCCCTCCCCCACTCCCCTCCCCCACTCCCCTCCACAATCCCCTCCCCCACTCCCCTCTCCCTCTCCCCTCCCACACTAACCTCCCACACTAACCTCCCCCACACTCCACCCCACACTCCTACCCACACTCCTCCCCAAAGTCCTCCCGCACTCCCCTACACCAGGTCCCCTACCCCAAATCCCTTCCCCCAAATCCCCTCCACCAAATCCCCTCCCCCAAATCCCCTCCCCCACTCCACCCGCATACCGCACTCCCCTCCACAACTCCCCTTCACAACTCCCCTACACGACTCCTCTACCCAACCCCCGTCACCGCTCCCCCTACCACACTCCCCTCCCCCACTCCCCTCCCCAACTCCCCTACCCCACTCCCCTACTACACTCACCTACTCCACTCTACACTCTACTCCCATACTCCACTCCACTCCCCCACACCCCTCCTCAACAACCCTCCCTAACTCCCCTCCCTAACACCCCTCCCCAACTCCCCTCCCTCCCTCCCCTAACCCACTACACTCCCCCATTTCCCTAACCCACTACCCTCCCCCTCTCCCCTCCCCCTCTCCCCTCCCCCACTCCCCTCCCCCACTCCGCTCCCACACTAACCTCCCACACTAACCTCCCCCACACTAATCTCCCCCACACTCCTCCCCACATTCCTCCCCAAAGTCCTCCCCCACTCCCCTACCGCAAGTCCCCTACCCCAAATCCCTTCCCCCAAATCCACTCCCCCAAATCTCCTCCCCCAAATAACCTCCCCCACTCCACCCGCATACCGCACTGCCCTCCACAACTCCCCAACCCGACTCCCCTACCCAACCCCCCGTCACCACACCCCCTACCACACTCCCCTCCCCCACTCCGCTCTCCCACTCCCCTCCCACACTAACCTCCCCCACACTCCTCCCCCACTCCCCTCCCCCACTCCCCTCCCCCAAATTCCGTACCCCAAATTCCGTACCCCAAATCCCCTACCCCAAATCCCCTCCCCCAAATCCCCTCCCCCAAATCCCCTCCCCCACTCCACTATAAACCGCACTCCCCTCCACAACTCCCCTACCCGACTCCCCTACCCAACCCCCCGTCACTACACCCCTACCACACTCCCCTCCCCCACTCGCCTCCCCCACTCCCCTCCCCCACTCCCCTATCCCACTCCCCTACCCCACTCCCAGACCCCACTCCCCTTCTCCACTCCCCTACTCCACTCTGAACTCCACTCCCCTACTCTACTCCACTCCCCCACATCCCACCTCAACTCCCGTCCCTAACTCCCCTCCCTAACGCCCCTCCCCCACTCCCCTCCCCCACTCCCCTATCCCACTCCCCTACCCCACTCCCAGACCCCACTCCCCTTCTCCACTCCCCTACTCCACTCTGAACTCCACTCCCCTACTCTACTCCACTCCCCCACATCCCACCTCAACTCCCGTCCCTAACTCCCCTCCCTAACGCCGCTCCCAAACTCCCCTCCCTCACTCCCCTAACCCACTACCCTCCCCCATTTCCCTAACCCACTACCCTCCCCAACTCCCCTGCCCACTCCCCTCCCCCACTCCCCTTCCCCACTCCCCTTCCCCACTCCCCTCCCACACTAACCTCCCACACTAACCTCCCCCACACTCCTCCCCACACTCCTCCCCACTCTCCTCCCCAAAGTCCTCCCCCACTCCCCTACCCCAGGTCCCCTACCCCAAATCCCTTCCCCCAAATCCCCTCCCCCAAATACCCTCCCCCACTCCACCCGCATACCGCACTCCCCTCCACAACTCTCCTACCCGACTCCCCTACGCAACCGTCCGTCACCACACCCCCTACCACACTCCCCTCCCCCACTCCCCTCCCCCTCTCCCCTCCCACACTAACCTCCTCCACACTCCTCCCCACACTCCTCCGCACACTCCTCCCCTACTCCCCTCCCCCACTCCCCTCCCCCACTCCCCTACCTCACTCCCCTCCCCCACTCCCCTAACCCACATCCCTACTCCACTCCCCGACACCACTCCCTGACCCCACTCACCCTTCCCCAGACCCCATCCCCATCCCACTCCACAACCCCACTCCCCCACTCCTCTACCCCACCCCCATGCCCCTCCCCTAATCCCCTCCCCTAATGCACTCCCCCACTCCTCTACCCCACTCTCCTCCCCTCTCCTCTACCCCACTCTCCTCACCTATCCTCTCCGCAACACCCCTCCCCCATTCCCCTCACTGACCGACCCACTCACCGACCCACTCACCCGACCCCACTCACCCGACCCCACTCACCCTACCCCACTCCCCACTCCCCATCCCACTCCACAACCCCACTCCCCCACTCCTCTACCCCACCCCCATGCCCCTCCCCTAATCCCCTCCCCTAATGCACTCCCCCACTCCTCTACCCCACTCTCCTCCCCTCTCCTCTACCCCAATCTCCTCACCTCTCCTCTCCGCAACACCCCTCCCCCATTCCCCTCCCCCACTCCACACCCCCACTCCACTCCCCCACTCCGCACCACCTCTCCCCTCCCCATTCCCCTCCCCACTCCTCTCCCCCACTCCCCTCCCACACTAACCACCAACACACTACGCCCCACTCCCCTCCACCACTGCCCTCTCCAAATCCCATCCCCCAAATCCCCTCCCCCAAATCCCCTACCCCAAATCCCCTCCCCCACTCGCCTACTGCTCTCCCCTCCACAACCCCCCTCCACAACTCCCATACCTGACTCCCCTACCCAACCCCCCGTCACCACTCCCCTCATCAACTCCCCTCCCTCACACCCCTACCCCTCTCCCCGACCCCTCTCCCCGACCCCACTCCCCGACCCCAAACCCCGACCCCACTCCCCGTCCCCCCTCCCCCACGCCCCTCCCCTAATCCCCTCCCCCACGCCCCTCCCTTAATCCCCTCCCCCACACCTCTCCACCACTCCTCTCCCCCACTCCTCTCCCACAGTCCCCTTCCCCACTCCCCTCCCCCAAATCCGCTCCCACAAATCCCCTCCCCCAAATCCCCTACCCCAAATCCCCTACCCCAAATCCCCTCCCCCACTCGCCTACTGCTCTCCCCTCCACAACCCCCCCCCCACAACTCCCCGACCCGACACCCTTACCCGACTCCCCCACCCAAGCCTCCGTTACCACTCCCCCACCACACTCCCCTACAACACTCCCCTACCACACTCCCCTCCCCCACTCCGCTCCCCCACTCCGCTCTCCCACTCCCCTACCGAACTCCCCGGCAGCACACCCCTACCCCACTCCCCTACCCCACTTCCCTACCTCACTCCGCTCCCCAACTCTCCTACCCCAAACTCCTCCCCGCTCACCTTCCCTTCACCTCCTCACTGCCCTCCACTACCCAAGTCCCCTACCCCAGACACATCTCCCACTCCACTCCCCAACTCCCCTTCCCTCCACCTCCTCACTGCGCTCCCCTCCCTCACTCCCCGTCCCCACTCCCCGACCCCACTCCCCGACCACACAACCCGACCCCACTCCCCCACGCCCGTCCCCCACGCCCTCCCCTAATCCCCTCCCCCACTCCTCTACCCCACTCTCCTCCCCTCTCCTCTCCGCAACACCCCTCCCCCACTCCTCTGCCCCACTCCACTCCCCCACTCCTCTCCCACACTCCCCTCCCCGCCTCAACTCCCCTGCCTCAACTCCCCTGCCTCAACTCCCCTCCTCAACTCCCCTGCATCACGCCCCTTCCCACTCCCCTCCCCACTCCCCTCCCCACTCCCCTCCCCACTCCCCTCCCCACACCCCTCCCCCACTCCCCTCCCCCACTCCCCTCCCCACTCTCATTCCCCGTTCCTCTCCCCCACAACCCTCCCCCACTCCCCTCCCCCACTCCCCTCCCCCACTCCCCTCCCCCACTCCCAGGTTCCCACTCCCCTCCCCCACTCCCCTCCCCCACTCCACTCCACCACAACACCCCTCCCAAACTCCTCACCTCACTCCCTGCCTCAACTCCCCTCCCCAACCCCCCTACTTCACACCCCTACCCCACTCCCCTCCCCAACTCTCCTCCCACACTCCCCTCACCTAATCCCATACCCCACTCCCCTACTCCACCACCCCTCCCCCACTCCCCTCCTCAACTCCCCTTCCTCACTCCCCTTCCCCACTCCACTCCCTCACTCCCCTCCCCACTCCCCTCCCTCACTTCCCTAACCCTCTACCCTCCCCAACCCTCCTCCCATACTCCCCACCCCCACTCCCCTCCCCCACTCCCCTACTACACTAACCTCCCCCACACCCCTCCTCACACCCCTCCCCACTCCCCTCCCCCACTCCCCTCCCCCACTCCCCTCATCACTCCCCTCCCCCACTCCCCTCCCCAAATCCCCAACCCCAAAACCCCTACCGCACTCCCCTCCCCCACTCCCCTACCCCACCCCCTCCCCCACTCCCCTCCCGTCCACCACTCCGATTCCCTGCACCACCTCACTGCCCTCCCCTACCACACACCTATCCCCCACTACGCTCCCTCACTCACCTACCCCACTTCCCTACCCCGCTCCACTCCCCCACTCCTCTCCCCCAGTCCCCTCCCCCACTCCCCTCCCCCATTCCCCTACCCCAAATCCCCTACCCCAAATCCCCTCCCCCACTCGCCTACTGCTCTCCCCTCCACAACCCCCCTCCACAACTCCCCTACCCGACTCCCATACCCAAACCCACGTCACCACACCCCTACCACACCCCCCTACCACACTCCCCTACCACACTCCCCTCCCCCACTCCGCTCCCCCACTCCGCTCTCCCACACCCCTACCAAACTTCCCGGCACCACACCCCTTCCCCACTCCCCTACCCCACTCCCCTACTCTACACCCCTACCCCACTCCGCTCCCCAACTCTCCTACCCCACACTCCTCCCCGCTCCCCTTCCCTCCACCTCCTCACTGCCCTCCACTACCCAACTCCCCTACCCCAGACACCTCTCCCACTCCACTCCCCCACTCCCCTTCCCTCCACCTCCTCACTGCGCTCCCCTCCCTCACTCCCAGACCCCACTCCTCTGCATCACACCCCTACCCCACTCCCCTAACCCACTCCGCTCCCCAACTTTCCTAACCCACACTCCTCCCCCGCTCCCCTTCCCTCCACCACCTCACTGTCCTCCACTACACAACTGCCCTACCCCAGACACCTCCCCCACTCCACACCCCCACTCCCCTTCCCTCCACCTCCTCACTGCTCTCCCCTCCCCCACTCCCCGACCCCACTCCCCCACCCCTCTCCCCGACCCCTCTCCCCGACCCCACTCCCCGTACCTCCTCCCCCACGCCCCTCCCCTAATCTCCTCCCCACACGCCCCTCCCCTAATCCCCTCCCCCACTCCTCTACCCCACTCTTCTCCCCTCTCCTCTCCGCAACACCCCTCCCCCAATCCTCTCCCCCACTCCTCTCCCCCACTCCTCTCCCCCACTCCTCTCCCCCACTCCCCTCCCCCACTCCCCTCCCCCACTCCCCTCCGCCAAATCCCCTCCCCCAAATCCCCTACCCCAAATCCCCACCCCAAATCCCCTCCCCCAAATCCCCTCCCCCACTCGCCTACTGCTCTCCCCTCCACAAACCCCCTCCACAACTCCCCGACCCGACTCCCCTACCCGACTCCCTTACCCAAACCCCCGTCACCACTCCCCCACCACACTCCCCCACCACACTCTCCTCCCCCACTCCGCTCCCCCACTCCGCTCTCCCACTCCCCTACCAAACTCCCGGGCACCACACCCCTACCCCACTCCCCTACCCCACTCCCCTACCCCACTCCCCTACACCACTCCCCTACTCCACTCCCCTACCCCACTCCGCTCCCCAACTCTCCTACACTACACTCCTCCCCGCTCCCCTTCCCTCCACCTCCTCACTGCCCTCCACTACCCAACTCCCCTATCCCAGACACCTCTCCCACTCCACAGCCCCACTCCCCTTCCCTCCACCTCCTCAGTGCGCTCCCCTCCCTCACTCCCCGACCCCACTCCCCGACCCCACTCCCCGACCCCACTCCCCGACCCCACTCCCCGACCTCACTCCCCGACCTCACAAACCGATCCCCACAACCCGACCCCACTACCCCACGCCCGTCCCCCACACCTTCCCCTAATCCCTTCCCCCACTCCTCTACCCCACTCTCCTCCCCTCTCCTCTCCGCACACCTCTCCCCCACTCCTCTGCCCCACTCCTCTCTCGCACTCCTCTCCCATACTCCCCTGCCCGCCTCAACTCCCCTGCCTCAACTCCCCTCCTCAACCCCCCTGCCTCAACTCCCCTCCTCAACTCCCCTGCATCACGCCCCTCCCCACTCCCCTCCCCCACTCCCCTCCCCCACTCCCCTCTCCACTCCCCTCCCCCACTCCCCTCCCCCACTCCCCTCCCCACTCCGCTCCCCAACTCTCCTACACTACACTCCTCCCCGCTCCCCTTCCCTCCACCTCCTCACTGCCCTCCACTACCCAACTCCCCTATCCTAGACACCTCTCCCACTCCACAGCCCCACTCCCCTTCCCTCCACCTCCTCAGTGCGCTCCCCTCCCTCACTCCCCGACCCCACTCCCCGATCCCACTCCCCGACCTCACTCCCCGACCTCACAAACCGATCCCCACAACCCGACCCCACTACCCCACGCCCGTCCCCCACACCTTCCCCTAATCCCTTCCCCCACTCCTCTACCCCACTCTCCTCCCCTCTCCTCTCCGCACACCTCTCCCCCACTCCTCTGCCCCACTCCTCTCTCGCACTCCTCTCCCATACTCCCCTGCCCGCCTCAACTCCCCTGCCTCAACTCCCCTGCCTCAACTCTCCTCCTCAACCCCCCTGCCTCAACTCCCCTCCTCAACTCCCCTGCATCACGCCCCTCCCCCACTCCCCTCCCCCACTCCCCTCCCTCACTCCCCGACCCCACTCCCCGACCCCACTCCCAGACCTCACTCCCCGACCTCACAAACCGATCCCCACAACCCGACCCCACTACCCCACGCCCGTCCCCCACACCTTCCCCTAATCCCTTCCCCCACTCCTCTACCCCACTCTCCTCCCCTCTCCTCTCCGCACACCTCTCCCCCACTCCTCTGCCCCACTCCTCTCTCGCACTCCTCTCCCATACTCCCCTGCCCGCCTCAACTCCCCTGCCTCAACTCCCCTCCTCAACCCCCCTGCCTCAACTCCCCTCCTCAACTCCCCTGCATCACGCCCCTCCCCACTCCCCTCCCCCACTCCCCTCCCCCACTCCCCTCTCCACTCCCCTCCCCCACTCCCCTCCCCCACTCCCCTCCCCACTCCCATTCCCCATTCCCCTACCGCACAACCCTCCCCCACTCCCCTCCCCCACTCCCAGGTTCCCACTCCCTTCCCCCACTCCCCTCCCCCACTCCCCTCCCCCACTCCCCTCCACCACAGCACCCCTCCCCCACTCCTCACCTCACTCCCTGCCTCAATTCCCCTCCCCCACTCCCCTACTCCACACCCCTACCCACTCCCCTCCCCAGCTCTGCTCCCCCACTCCCCTCACATATTCCCATACCCCACTCCCCTACTCCACCCCCCTACCCCACTCCTTCTCCTCAACTCCTCTTCCTCACTCCCCTCCCCATCTCCCCTCCCTCACTCCCATCCGCCACTCCCCTCCCTCACCCCCTAAACCTCTACCCTCCTCAACTCTCCTCCCATACTCCCCTCCCCCACTCCCCTCCCCCACTCCCCTCCCCACTCCCCTACCACACTCCCCTACCACACTAACCTCCCCCACACCCCTCCCCTCTCCCCTCCCCCACTCCCCTCCCCCACTCCCCTCATCATTCCCCTCCCCCACTCCCCTCCCCAAATCCCCTACCCCAAAACCACTACCGCACTCCCCTCCCCCCTCCCCTCCCCCACTCGCCTCCCCCACTCGCTTCCCCCACTCCCCTACCCCACCCCCTCCCCCACTCCCCTCCCGTCCACCACTCCGATTCCCTGCATCACCTCACTGCCCTCCCCTACCACACACCTATCCCCCACTACGCTCCCTCACTCAGCTAGCCAACTTCCCTATCCCACTCCACTCCCCCACTCCTCTCCCACACTCACCTCCCCCACTCCCCTCCCCACTCCCCTCCCCCAAATCCCCTACCCCAAATCCCCCACCCCAAATCCCCTCCCCCAAATCCCCTCCCCCAAATCCCCTCCCCCACTCGCCTACTGCTCTCCCCTGCACAACAACCCTCCACAACTCCCCTACCCGACTCCCCTACCCAAACCCACGTCACCACACCCCTACCACACTCCCCTACCACACTCCCCTACCACACACCCCTACCACACTCCCCTCCCCAACTCTGCTCCCCCACTCCGCTCTCCCACTCCCCTACCAAACTCCCAGGCACCACACCCCTACCCCACTCCCATACCCCACTCCCCTACCCCACTCCCCTACCCCACTCCCCTACCTCACTCCCCTACCCCACTCCGCTCCCCAACTCTCCTACCCCACACTCCTCACCGCTCCCCTTCCCTCCACCTCCTCACTGCCCTCCACTACCCAACTCCCCTACCCCAGACACCTCTCCCACTCCACTCCCCCAATCCCCTTCCCTCCACCTCCTCACTGCGCTCCCCTCCCTCACTCCCCGACACCACTCCCCGACCCCACTCCCCGACCCCACTCGCAGACCCCACTCGCAGACCCCACACCCCGACCCCACGCCCCGACCCCACTCCCCGACCCCACTCCCCGACCCCACAACCCGACCCCACTCCCCGACCCCACACCCCGACCCCACGCCCCGACCCCACTCCCCGACCCCACAACCCGACCCCACTCCCCCACGCCCGTCCCCCACGCCGTCCCCTAATCCCCCCCACTCCTCTCCCCCACTCCTCTCCCCACTCCTCTCCCACACTCCTCTCCCCGCCTCAACTCCCCTGCCTCAACTCCCCTCCTCAACTCCCCTGCATCACGCCTCTCCCCACTCCCCTCCCCACTCCCCTCCCCACTCCCCTCCCCCACACCCCTCCCCCACTCCCCTCCCCCACTCCCCTCCCCCACTCCCATTCCCCATTCCCCCCCCACAACCCTCTCCCACTCCCCTCCCCCACTCCCCTCCCCCACTCCCCTCCCCCACTCCCAGGTTCCCACTCCCCTCCCCCAATCCCCTCCCCCACTCCCCTCCCGCACTCCCCTCCACCACTCCGCTCCACCACAACACCCCTCCCCCACTCCTCACCTCACTCCCTGCCTCAACTCCCCTCCCCCACTCCGCTACCCACACCCCTACCCCACCCCCCTCCCCAGCTCTCCTCGCCCGCTCCCCTCAACTAATCCCATACCCCACTGCCCTACTCCACCCCTCTCCCCCACTCCCCTCCTCAACTCCCCTTCCTCACTCCCCTCCCCCACTCCCTTCCCTCTCTCCCCTCCCCCACTCCGCTCCCTCACTCCCCTAACCCTCTACCCTCCCCAACTCTCCTCCCATACTCCCCTCCCCCACTCCCCTCCCCCACTCCCCATCACACTAACCTCCCCCACACCCCTCCCCACTCCCCTCCCCCACTCCCCTCCCCCACTCCCCTCCCGCACTCCCTTCCCCAAATCCCCTACGCCAAAACCCCTACCGCACTCCCCACCCCCACTCCCCTCCTCACACTCGCCTCCCCCACTCGCCTCCCCCACTCGCCTCCCGCACTCTCCTCTCCCACTCCCCTACCCCACCCCCTCCCCCACTCGCCTCCCGTCCACCACTCCGATTCCCTGCACCTCCTCACTTCCCTCCCCTACCACACACCTATCCCCCACCACGCTCCCTCACTCACCTACCGCACTCCCCTTCACAACTCCCCTACCCGACTCCCTTATCCAACCCCCGTTACCACACCCATACCACACTCCCCTCCGCCACTCTGCTCCCCCACTCCCCTCCCCCACACCCCTCCCCCACTCCCCTCCCCCACTCCCCTCCCAACTCCCATTCCCCATTCCCCCCCCCACAACCCTCCCCCACAACCCTCCCCCACTCCCCTCCCCCACTCCCCTCCCCCACTCCCCTCCCCCACTCCCAGGTTCCCACTCCCCTCCCCCAATCCCCTCCCCCACTCTCCTCCCGCACTCCCCTTCACCACTCCGCTCCACCACAACACCCCTCCCCCACTCCTCACCTCACTCCCTGCCTCAACTCCCCTCCCCCACTCCGCTACCCACACCCCTACCCCACCCCCCTCCCCAGCTCTCCTCGCCCGCTCCCCTCAACTAATCCCATACCCCACTGCCCTACTCCACCCCTCTCCCCCACTCCCCTCCTCAACTCCCCTTCCTCACTCCCCTCCCCCACTCCCTTCCCTCTCTCCCCTCCCCCACTCCGCTCCCTCACTCCCCTAACCCTCTACCCTCCCCAACTCTCCTCCCATACTCCCCTCCCCCACTCCCCTCCACCACTCCCCATCACACTAACCTCCCCCACACCCCTCCCCACTCCCCTCCCCCACTCCCCTCCCCCACTCCCCTCCCGCACTCCCTTCCCCAAATCCCCTACGCCAAAACCCCTACCGCACTCCCCACCCCCACTCCCCTCCTCACACTCGCCTCCCCCACTCGCCTCCCCCACTCGCCTCCCGCACTCTCCTCTCCCACTCCCCTACCCCACCCCCTCCCCCACTCCCCTCCCGTCCACCACTCCGATTCCCTGCACCTCCTCACTTCCCTCCCCTACCACACACCTATCCCCCACCACGCTCCCTCACTCACCTACCGCACTCCCCTTCACAACTCCCCTACCCGACTCCCTTATCCAACCCCCGTTACCACACCCATACCACACTCCCCTCCGCCACTCTGCTCCCCCACTCCCCCACCCAAATCCCCGACACCACTCCCCGACCCCACTCCGCACCCCAACTCTCCTACCCCACGCCCCTCCCCCACTCCCCTTCCCATACCTCCTCTCTGCCCTCCACTACCCAACTCCCCTACCCCAGACACCTCCCCGACTCTACTCCCCCACTCCCCTTCCCTCCACCTCCTCACTGCGCTCCCCTGCCCCAATCCCCTAAATCACTCCCCTACCCAACTCCACTACCCGACTCCCCTTCCCCATTCCCCTGCCCCACTTCCATACCCCACCCCCTCCCCCACTCCCCTCCCCCCACTCCCTTCCACCTCTCCGCTTCCCAGCACCTCTTCACTGCCCTCCCCTACCACAATCCCATCCCCCACTACCCTTCCCCACTCCCCTACCCCACTTCCCTACCCTGCTCCACTCCCCCACTCCCCTTCCGCACTCCCCTCCACAACTCCCCTACCCCATTCCACGACCCCACATGCCTCCCCCACACCCCTACCCCACTCGCTCCCCTACGACCCTACCCCACTCTGCTACTACACTCCCCGACCCCACTCCCTGACACCACACCCGTAACCCACACCCCTACCCAACTCCGCTTCCCAACACTCCGACCCCAATACCCTCCCCCACTCCCCTTCTCTCCACCTCCTCACTGCGCTCCCCTACCCACTCCCCTTTCCCACTGCACTTTCCCACTCCCCTACCCCACTCCCCTAACTCACTTCCCTCCCCCACTCCCCTTCATTCTCTTCCTCACTGCCCTCCCCTACCCAGCTCCCCTACGCCACTGCCTCTCTCACTCCCCACGTCACTCCCCTTCCCTCCACCTGCTCACTGCCCTCCCCTACCCCACACCCCCACACCACTCCCGTCTCAAACTGCCCTACCTCACTCCACTCCACCAGTTACCGACCCCACGACCCTACCCCACTCCCTTCCCCCAATCCCTTCCCCCATTCCACTCCCTCTATCCCCTCTCCCACACATCTACCTCACTCCCCTCCCCCACTCCCCTCCCCCATTCCCCACCCCCACTCCCCTACCCCACTCCCCTACCCCACACCCCTACCCCACACCCCTACCCCACTCCCCTACTCCACTGACCTATCACACACCCTTCCCCCACTCCCCTCCCCATTACCCTCCCCACTCCCCTTCCCGCCAAATCCTCACTGCTCTCCCCAACCCCACTGCCCTGCCTCACTCCCCTTTCCTCCACCTCCTCACTGCCCTCCCCTCCCCTCATCCACTCCCATCCGCCACTCCCCTCAGCCACTCCAACACCCCACTTCCCTCCACCACTCCCCTCCCCAACTCCCCTACATCACGACTCACCCCACTCCCCTACCCCTCTTCCCTCTCCAACTCCCCTCCCCAACTCCCCTCCCCACTCCCCTTCCCTCCACCTCCTTAGAGCCCACCCCTACCACTCTCCCTGACACCACTCTGCACCCCCACTCCCCATCTCCACTCTCCTAACCCACTACCCCACCCCACTACCCCACCCCACTCCACTCCACCACTCCCCTACCACACTACCCCACCCCACTCCACCACTCCCCTACCCCACTACCCCACCCCACTCCCCTCCCCCACTCCCCTCCCCCAATCCACTACCTCAATCCCCTCCCCATAACACTACCTCAATCCCCTCCCCCACTCCCCTACCCCACACACATAACCAACTCCCCTACCCCACTCCCCTCCCCCACTCCCCTCCCCAACTGCCCTCCTACATTCCCCTACCTCACTCCCCTACTGCACTCCCCTACCTCACTCCCCTACCCCACTCCCCTACCTCACTCCCCTACCCCACTCCCCTCCCCAACTCCCCTCCCTAACTCCCCTCCCCAACTCTACACCCCAACCCCGCACCTTAACTCATCTCCCCCAGTCCCCTCAACAACTCCCATACCCCACTCCCCTACCCCACACCCTCGACAACCCCCCTCCACAATTCCCCTCCCTCAAACCCACCCCCACTCCCATCCCCCACTCCCCTCACCCACTACCCTCCCCCGCTGCCCTCCCTCACTCGCCTCCCCATTCCCCTCCCCCACTCCCCAACTCCCCTCTCACACTAACCTACCCCACTCCCCCACTTCCCTCTCCCACACCCCTACCCCACTCCGCTTACATTCACGTCCTCACTGCCCGTCTCTACCACACTCCCACCCCACACTGCCATCCCCCACTACCCTCCCCCACTTCCCAGACCGCACTCTGCTCCACAACACCCCAACCCCACACCCCTACCCCACACCCCTAGCCCAAACCCATCACCCACTCCGCTACCACACTCCACCACCCCCTCCCTCACCCTCTCCATTCCACTCCACCACCGCATCCCTCCCCCTCTCCATTGCCCTCCACCACCCTCTCCCTCCCCCTCTTCATTCCCCTCCACCACCCCCTCACACCCCCTATTCATTCCATTCCGACTCCCCCTCCCTCCATTCCCCTCCACCTCCCCCTCCTCATTCCCCTCCACCTGCCCCTCCCTCCCCCTCTTCATTCTCCTCCACCACCCCCTCCCTCCCCCTCTTCTTTCTCCTCCACCAACCCCTCCCTCCCCCTCTTCATTCCCCTCCACCACCCCTCCCTCCCTCTCTTCATTCCCCTCCACCTGCCCCTCCCTCCCCCTCTTCATTCTCCTCCACCACCCCCACCTCCCCCTCTTCTTTCTCCTCCACCAACCCCTCACTCCCCCTCTTCATTCCCCCCCACCACCCCTCCCTCCCTCTCTTCATTCCCCTCCACAACACCCTCCCTCCCCCTCTTCATTCCCCTCCTCCACCCCCTCACTCCCCCTATTCATTCCATTCCAACTCCCCCTCCCTCCATTCCTCTCCACCTCCCCCCCTCTTCATTCCCCTCCACCACCCCCTCCCTCCCCTCTTTATTCCCCTCCACCTCCCCCTCCCTCCCCCTCTTCATTCCCCTCCACCTGCCCCTCCCTCCCCCTCTTCATTCTCCTCCACCACCCCCTCCCTCCCCCTCTTCTTTCTCCTCCACCAACCCCTCCCTCCCCCTCTTCATTCCCCTCCACCACCCCTCCCTCCCTCTCTTCATTCCCCTCCACCACACCCTCCCTCCCCCTCTTCATCCCCCTCCACCTCACCCTCCCTCCCCCTCTTCATTTTCCTCCACCACCCCCTCCCTCCCCTCTTTATTCCCCTCCACCTCCCCCTCCCTCCCCTCTTTATTCCCCTCCACCTCCCCCTCCCTCCCCCTCTTCATTCCCCTCCACCTGCCCCTCCCTCCCCCTCTTCATTCTCATCCACCACCCCCTCCCTCCCCCTCTTCTTTCTCCTCCACCAACCCCTCCCTCCCCCTCTTCATTCCCCTCCACCACCCCTCCCTCCCTCTCTTCATTCCCCTCCACCACACCCTCCCTCCCCCTCTTCATCCCCCTCCACCTCCCCCTCCCTCCCCCTCTTCATTTTCCTCCACCTCCCCCTCCCTCCCCCTCCCTCCCCCTCTTCATTCTCCTCCACCTCCCCCTCCCTCCCCCTCTTCATTGCCCTCCACCCCCCTCCCCCTCTTCATTCCCCTCCACCTCTACCTCCCTGCCCCTCTGCATTCCCTTCCACCACCCCCTCCCGCCCCCTTCATTCCCCTCCACCTCCCCTCCCCCCTCTTCATTCCCCTCCACCACCCCCTCCCTCCCCCTCTTATTTCCCCTCCACCTTCCCCTCCCTCCCCCTCTTCATTCCCCCCACATTTCCCTCCCTCCCCCTCTTCAGTCCCCTCCTCCTCCCGCCCCCTCTTCATTCCCCTACCCTCTCCCCCACTCCCTTCCCCCACTCCCTTCCACTCTCCCCTCCGCCAATCTCGCAGTCTCTCCTTCTTCCACACTCCTCCTCCCACTTTCCCCCTCCTTTCTGACCATTGCCCTCCCCCACTCTCCTCTCAAACTCCCCTCCCCACTCTCTGCCACACTCCCCCTCCCCATCCCCCACTCCCCTCCCCAACTTCCTTCCACACTACCCTCTCCCTCCCCTCACACTCCCCTCCCCCTAACACTCCCCTCCCCCTCACCATTACACACCCTCCCCTTCCCCTCTCCTATTTCCCCACTCCCCATCCTCCACTCTACTTCCGCATTCCCCACTCACCTCCCCTCTCATTCTGCCATTCCCCTCAACGCACCCCTCCCCCACTCGTCCCCGGTCCCCACTCGTCCCCGGTCCCCACTCCCCTTTCCCCTCCCACATCCCACTTCCCTCTCTCACTCCTATCGTCCACTCCAGTCCCCCACTCCTCACTTCGTTCCCCTACACCCCTTGTTCGCATCCTCTCCCTCTCAGACCTGGTCTCCCTCCACACTGCCCTCCCTCTCACATCCCCCACTTCCACTCCCTCTCACACACACCCATCCGCCACTCCCCTCCATCTGCCCTACCCTCAAAACCCTCTCCCCCACTACCTTGCTCCACTACCCTCCGCCACTACCCACCCCACTCGGTCAACTCCCCTCCCCCACTCCCTTCTCTCCCGTCCCTCGTCCCCCACTCCCCTCCCCCACTCCCCTTCCCCACTCTCCACTCCTCCACCTCCCCTGCCAAACACCCCTCCCAACTCCTCTGCCGACTCACCTTCACCCCCGCCCCTCCCCCGCTCCCCTCGCCCATACCCCTGCCCCTCTACCTCCCCCCAACACCCTGCACCAAATCCCCTCCCTCACAACCCTCCCAACCCCACCTCATCCCCACTCCCGTGCCCCTAAGCCCGACCCACTCCCAGCTCTCCTGTCCCCCTCCCCCAATCCCCTCCCTCTCCTCCCCACTCCACTCCCTCCCATCTCCCACTTCTCTCCCTCCCCTACCATTACCCCGCTCCACTTCCAAACACCCCTCCCCTACTCCCGTCCTCCTCCACCCCACTCCACTCCCCACTCCCATCCTCCACTACCGCCCCCCACTCCCCTCCCCCTCCCCTCCCACTCTGCCCTCCCCAACTCTCCCCACACTCCCCTCCCCCACTCCCGTCCCGCACTCACCCTAACCCTAACCCACTCTCGTTCCCCTACATCCTCATTCCACCTCTCCCTCCCCCACATCCCTGCCCCTCCCCCACATGCCTCCCCACCCCCTCCCCTCCACTCCCCTCACACTCCCAACTGCAAATCCCCTCCTCCATTCCCCTAACTACCCTCTCCCCACTCCACTCCCCTCACTCCCCAACCCCTCCTCTCACTCCTGTCCCCAAACCCCTCCCCCCACTCCCTTCGCCCACCCCTCCCCCACTTCTCCCCCACTCCTCCCACACTTCCCTCCTCCAACCCTCCCCCACTACCCCCGCACTCCTCCCGCACTCCTCCCACTACCAACTCCAAATCCCCTCACCCACTCTGCTAACTCCGCGCTGCACTCCCCTAACGTCCCTCTGCCCACTGTATTCCCCCTCTTCCCTCCCTCCCCAACCCCTCCCCTCACTCCTGTCCCCAGTCCCCTCCCCCCACTCCCCTCCCCCACTCCGCCCCCACTCCTCTCCCCCACTCCTCCCTACTCCCCTCCCCCACTCCCCTTCCTCAAACCGCTCCCCCAGCCTCTCCCCTTCCCCAAGAGCTCCCCTCCCCCACTCCTCTCCCCCACTCACCTACCCCACTCCCCACTCCCCTCCCATTTCCCTCCCCACTCTCACTTCCCCCACGCCCCTCCTCCACTGCCCTCGTACATTCCCCTCCTCAGTCCACTGCCCTCCGCACTCACCCTCTCCAACACCTCTCCCCCACTCTCTTCCCCCTCCTTAACCCAATTTACTATCCCACCCACTCCATTCACTCACTCCCTTACCCGTCCCCTCCCCATTCCTCTCCCCTTCCACTCCCCACCCCTCCTCTCCCCACTTCTCTCCCCCACTCCTCTCCACCACTCCTCTCCCCATCCTCTCCACTCGCCCACTCCCCTCCCCCATTTCCCTCCCCACTCATCTTCCCACTCATCTCCCATCCCTCAATCCCCTCCACCACTTTCCTCCTCCACACCCGCTGCCCCCATTGCCCTCCCCTCCGCGACTCCCTTCACCTCTCACATCTCCCTCCCCTCACAGCCCCCTACTCCACTCCGCCTCCTCTCCCACATCTCCCACCGCCCTTCCCTCCCCCACCCCTTCCCAACTCCCCTCCTTTCCCCTACCCCACCTCACACACTCACTCCAATTTTCCCACTCGCCTTCCCCCATTCCCCTTTCCTAGTCCCTCCCTAACTCCCACTTCTTTCACCCAGTCCCGTCTCCCATTCCCCTCCCCCACTCCCTCACCTCACCCACTCCTCTCCCGCACACCCCTCCAGCAGAACCCTCCCCACCCCAATCCACTCCCACTCCCCTCCCCACCCCCGAACCCCCCTCCTCTTCCCCACTCCATTCCCCCACTCCCTTCCCTCTCCGACCCCTCCCTCACTCCTCTCCCCACTCCCCTCCCTCACTCCCCTCCCTCCCCAACCCTTACCCCCCAACCCCTCCCTCACGCCCCTCCCCAACTCCCCTCCCCAACACACCTCACCCACTCCCCTCCCCCACTCCCCTCCCCCACTCTTCTGCCAATCCCACCACTCCTCCCCGACTTGCCACACTCCCTACCCCAACCCCTCCCACACTCCCCTCCTCACCCTCCTCTCCTGCCCAACACCCCAACCCCTCCCCCACTCCCCTCCCCGCTCCCCTCCCCAATCCCCTCCCTAACCCCCAACTCTGCGCTCCCCCACTCCTCTCCATCTCTCCCATCTTTGCTCTCTCACTCCCTTCCTAATATCCTTGCCACATCTCCATCCCCCACCCCCCTGCCACATCCCCTACTCCCTCACTCACATCCTCCACGCCACTCCCCACCACCCTCTCCCAATTCCACTCACCCTCCCCCAATCCCACTCCCCTCTCCCCAATCCCACTCACCTTCCCCCAATACCACGCACCCTCCCCCAATACCACTCGCACTCCCCCAAGACCACTCGCCCTCTCCCACTCCACTCCCCCACTCCCATCCCCCACTTCCCTCCCTCACCCCCTTCAACACCTATCTCACCACTTCCCTCCCTTCCCCACGCCCCTCATGACTCCCCTCCCCCTTTCCACTTCCCCAATTCACACATTCACTCCCCTCATCCTCCTGACTCACCTCCACCTCCCCTCTCCCATTGCCCTCTCCACTCCCCTCCCCCACTCCCCTCCCCCATTCCCTTCCCCCACCCCCAGTCCCTTTCCCCTCTCCTCCCCAATACCCCATCACCTACCCCCTCCCCTCTCCTCCCCAACAACCTCCCACTTACCCCTCCACTCTCCTCCCCAACACCCCCTCCCCCTCAACTCCCCTCCCCCAATCCCCTCTCCAATCCCCTCCCCCTCCCCCACTACCCTCCCCATTCCCTTCCCCTCCCCCTCCCCCACCCCCCACCACCACGCCCTTCCCCCTCAACATGCCCACTCTATTCCCCCACTCCCTTCCCTCTCCCCTTCCCCCTTCCCCCTCCCCAATCCCCTACACAACACCCACCCCCTACTTCTCATCGGCTTCCGCCACTCCCCTCCGCCACTCCCATCTTTCACTGCCCTCCCCCACTACCCTACACCTCCCCCGCTACCCTCCTCGAGTCCCCTTCCCCACTGCCCTGTCCACTCGCCTCCTTTCCCCACTCCACTCCCCTCTCCCCTCCCGCACCACACGCTGCACACTCACCTGCATCTCCCACTTCCCTCCCCCTCCCCACTCCCCTACTCCCCGTCCCCGCCCTTCCCCCTCCCTCCCCACCCTTCCCCCTCCCTCCCCACTCTTCCCCCTCCCTCCCCACCCTTCCCCCTCCCTCCCCACTCTTCCCCCTCCCTCCCCACTCTATTCCCCCACTCCCTTCCATCTCCCCTTCCCCCTTCCGCCTTACCCCCTCCCCAATCCCTTCCACAACACCCACCCCCTACTTCTCATCGGCCTCCCCCACTCCTCTCCGCCATTCCCATCTTTCACTACCCTCCCCCAGTACCCTTACCCACTACCCTCCCCCACTACCCCACACCTCCCCCACTACCCTCCGCGAGTCCCCTTCTCCACTGCCCTGTCCACTCCCCTCCTTTCCTCACTCCACTCCCCTCCCTCCCCCTCCCCACCACACTCTGCACACTCACTCCCGTCTCCCATTCCCTACCCCTCCCCACTCCCCCTCTCCCCTACTCCCCTTCCCCTGCATCACTCCCCTTAACTTCTCATATCCCCCTCCTCCACTCACATCCTCACTCCACTCCCCCACTCCAAGACCCCATTCCCCACTCCCTCCCCCACTCCACTACTCTCCTGCCTCACTCCCATCCGCCACTCCACTCCTCACTCCTCTCTCCCCTCCCGTACACCCTTTCACTCACCACCCTCTCCCCCTAACATCCCCTCTCCCTCCCCACAACCCTCCCCCTGCCCCACTCACCCTCCCCCACTCCCCTAACTTTGCACCCCCACTCCCCAACTCCCCTCCCTGTTCCCTGCACCCCACCCCACTTCCCTCCCTTATTCCCTTCCTGCTCCCCCTCTACCACTCCCATCCCCCTCCCTGCCCTTCCCCCTCCCCTTCCCCACTCTATTCCCCCACTCCCTTCCCTCTCCCCTTCTCCCCTCCCCAATCCCCTCCACCACTCACCTACCCTACTCCTCATTGGCTAACCCCATTTCCCTCCGCCACTCACCTCCCCCACTACCATCCACCTACCCCGTTACCCTCCACGAGTCCCCTTCCCCACATCCCTTCTCCACTGCCCTACCAACTCACCTCCCTTCCCCACACCCCTCTTCCGTCCCCTAACCAACACTGCAAACTCACTCCCATTTCCCACTCCACTCTCACTGCCACCTTGCACATTCCTCTCCCTGCTCCCCTCACCCTCCCCTGCCCAGTCCCCTCCCCTACTCCCCTCCCCAACCCCCTGCACTCCCCTCCCACACTCCCCACTCTCCTCCCTCACTCGCATCCTCCACTCTAGTTCCTACTCCTCTCTCCCGTCCCCTTTACCGCCCACTCACCACCCTCTCCCCTCACACTCCCTCTCACTCCCCACTACCCTCCCCCAATCCCACTCACCCTCCCCCACTCTCCCTCCCCCGTGCCCCTTCTGCTCTGCCCTCCCCCTCCCTCACGCCCCATCCCCAATCCCTTCCGCCACACCTTTCCCCTAGTCCTATCAACCCTTCCCTCCCTTTCCCCCTCACGCAACACCCCCTCCTACACTCCCCAGCACCTCCCCACTCCTCTTCTGCCTCCCTTCCCCTACCCCCAACCTCCACTACCCTCCCCCACTCCCCTCCCCACTCCCCTCCCCCACTGCCCACCCCCATTCCGCTCCCCGCACTCCTCCCTCCCCCCCTCCCGTCTCCCACTCCCCTTCCCCTCCCCCACTCCCCTCCCACACTTCTGTCCCCTATTACCCTCATCCACACCGCTCCCCCTCCCCCTCCTTCATTCCGCTTCACCACTCCCCCACTCTCCTCCCTTACTCCCATCCTCCACTCCACTCCCAACTCCACTCTCCCCTACCGTACACTTCCCACTCACCTCCTTCTCCCCCTCACACTCCTTCTCCTTCCCCACTCCCATCCCTGAATCCCACTGCCCCTCCCCCACTCACATCACCCTCCCCTCCCTCACTCCCCGCTCCACTACCGCACTCCCCTCTCCCACTCCACTTCTCAACTCTCGTCCCTCACTTCCATCCTTCACTCCCCTCCCCACTCCCCTCATCCACACCCCTCACCTACTCCGCTCACCCCTCCCCCACTCCTCACTCTCCACTCCCCTACCCCACTTGCCTATCTGCCTCGCCCACTCCATCTCCCCCACTCCCCTCCACAACTCCCCCTCCCTCACTCCCCTCCCCCACTCCCCTCCCCACCACCCTCCCCCACTCCTCTCCCACAATCCGCTCATCCCTACCCCACTCCTCACTCCTCTCTCCCCTCCCGTACACCCTTTCACTCACCACCCTCTCCCCCTAACATCCCCTCTCCCTCCCCACAACCCTCCCCCTGCCCCACTCACCCTCCCCCACTCCCCTAACTTTGCACCCCCACTCCCCAACTCCCCTCCCTGTTCCCTGCACCCCACCCCACTTCCCTCCCTTATTCCCTTCCTGCTCCCCCTCTACCACTCCCATCCCCCTCCCTGCCCTTCCCCCTCCCCTTCCCCACTCTATTCCCCCACTCCCTTCCCTCTCCCCTTCTCCCCTCCCCAATCCCCTCCACCACTCACCTACCCTACTCCTCATTGGCTAACCCCATTTCCCTCCGCCACTCACCTCCCCCACTACCATCCACCTACCCCGTTACCCTCCACGAGTCCCCTTCCCCACATCCCTTCTCCACTGCCCTACCAACTCACCTCCCTTCCCCACACCCCTCTTCCGTCCCCTAACCAACACTGCAAACTCACTCCCATTTCCCACTCCACTCTCACTGCCACCTTGCACATTCCTCTCCCTGCTCCCCTCACCCTCCCCTGCCCAGTCCCCTCCCCTACTCCCCTCCCCAACCCCCTGCACTCCCCTCCCCAACCCCCTGCACTCCCCTCCCACACTCCCCACTCTCCTCCCTCACTCGCATCCTCCACTCTAGTTCCTACTCCTCTCTCCCGTCCCCTTTACCGCCCACTCACCACCCTCTCCCCTCACACTCCCTCTCACTCCCCACTACCCTCCCCCAATCCCACTCATCTCCTCCCCCACTCTCCCTCCCCCGTGCCCCTTCTGCTCTGCCCTCCCCTCCCCCTCCCTCACGCCCCATCCCCAATCCTTCCGCCACACCTTTCCCCTAGTCCCATCAACCCTTCCCTCCCTTTCCCCCTCACGCAACACCCCCTCCTACACTCCCCAGCACCTCCCCACTCCTCTTCTGCCTCCCTTCCCCTACCCCAACCTCCACTACCCTCCCCCACTCCCCTCCCCACTCCCCTCCCCCACTGCCCACCCCCATTCCGCTCCCCGCACTCCTCCCTCCCCCCCTCCCGTCTCCCACTCCCCTTCCCCTCCCCCACTCCCCTCCCACACTTCTGTCCCCTATTACCCTCATCCACACCGCTCCCCCTCCCCCTCCTTCATTCCGCTTCACCACTCCCCACTCTCCTCCCTCACTCCCATCCTCCACTCCACTCCCAACTCCACTCTCCCCTACCGTACACTTCCCACTCACCTCCTTCTCCCCCTCACACTCCTTCTCCTTCCCCACTCCCATCCCTGAATCCCACTGCCCCTCCCCCACTCACATCACCCTCCCCTCCCTCACTCCCCGCTCCACTACCGCACTCCCCTCTCCCACTCCACTTCTCAACTCTCGTCCCTCACTTCCATCCTTCACTCCCCTCCCCACTCCCCTCATCCACACCCCTCACCTACTCCGCTCACCCCTCCCCCACTCCTCACTCTCCACTCCCCTCCCCCACTTGCCTATCTGCCTCGCCCACTCCATCTCCCCCACTCCCCTCCACAACTCCCCCTCCCTCACTCCCCTCCCCCACTCCCCTCCCCACCACCCTCCCCCACTCCTCTCCCACAATCCGCTCATCCCTACCCCACTCCTCACTCCTCTCTCCCCTCCCGTACACCCTTTCACTCACCACCCTCTCCCCCTAACATCCCCTCTCCCTCCCCACAACCCTCCCCCTGCCCCACTCACCCTCCCCCACTCCCCTAACTTTGCACCCCCACTCCCCAACTCCCCTCCCTGTTCCCTGCACCCCACCCCACTTCCCTCCCTTATTCCCTTCCTGCTCCCCCTCTACCACTCCCATCCCCCTCCCTGCCCTTCCCCCTCCCCTTCCCCACTCTATTCCCCCACTCCCTTCCCTCTCCCCTTCTCCCCTCCCCAATCCCCTCCACCACTCACCTACCCTACTCCTCATTGGCTAACCCCATTTCCCTCCGCCACTCACCTCCCCCACTACCATCCACCTACCCCGTTACCCTCCACGAGTCCCCTTCCCCACATCCCTTCTCCACTGCCCTACCAACTCACCTCCCTTCCCCACACCCCTCTTCCGTCCCCTAACCAACACTGCAAACTCACTCCCATTTCCCACTCCACTCTCACTGCCACCTTGCACATTCCTCTCCCTGCTCCCTCACCCTCCCCTGCCCAGTCCCCTCCCCTACTCCCCTCCCCAACCCCCTGCACTCCCCTCCCCAAACCCCTGCACTCCCCTCCCACACTCCCCACTCTCCTCCCTCACTCGCATCCTCCACTCTAGTTCCTACTCCTCTCTCCCGTCCCCTTTACCGCCCACTCACCACCCTCTCCCCTCACACTCCCTCTCACTCCCCACTACCCTCCCCCAATCCCACTCACCCTCCCCCACTCTCCCTCCCCCGTGCCCCTTCTGCTCTGCCCTCCCCCTCCCCCTCCCTCACGCCCCATCCCCAATCCCTTCCGCCACACCTTTCCCCTAGTCCCATCAACCCTTCCCTCCCTTTCCCCCTCACGCAACACCCCTCCTACACTCCCCAGCACCTCCCCACTCCTCTTCTGCCTCCCTTCCCCTACCCCCAACCTCCACTACCCTCCCCCACTCCCCTCCCCACTCCCCTCCCCCACTGCCCACCCCCATTCCGCTCCCCGCACTCCTCCCTCCCCCCCTCCCGTCTCCCACTCCCCTTCCCCTCCCCCACTCCCCTCCCACACTTCTGTCCCCTATTACCCTCATCCACACCGCTCCCCCTCCCCCTCCTTCATTCCGCTTCACCACTCCCCCACTCTCCTCCCTCACTCCCATCCTCCACTCCACTCCCAACTCCACTCTCCCCTACCGTACACTTCCCACTCACCTCCTTCTCCCCCTCACACTCCTTCTCCTTCCCCACTCCCATCCCTGAATCCCACTGCCCCTCCCCCACTCACATCACCCTCCCCTCCCTAACTCCCCGCTCCACTACCGCACTCCCCTCTCCCACTCCACTTCTCAACTCTCGTCCCTCACTTCCATCCTTCACTCCCCTCCCCACTCCCCTCATCCACACCCCTCACCTACTCCGCTCACCCCTCCCCCACTCCTCACTCTCCACTCCCCTCCCCCACTTGCCTATCTGCCTCGCCCACTCCATCTCCCCCACTCCCCTCCACAACTCCCCCTCCCTCACTCCCCTCCCCCACTCCCCTCCCCACCACCCTCCCCCACTCCTCTCCCACAATCCGCTCATCCCTACCCCACTCCTCACTCCTCTCTCCCCTCCCGTACACCCTTTCACTCACCACCCTCTCCCCCTAACATCCCCTCTCCCTCCCCACAATACACCCTCCCCCTGCCCCACTCACCCTCCCCCACTCCCCTAACTTTGCACCCCCACTCCCCAACTCCCCTCCCTGTTCCCTGCACCCCACCCCACTTCCCTCCCTTATTCCCTTCCTGCTCCCCCTCTACCACTCCCATCCCCCTCCCTGCCCTTCCCCCTCCCCTTCCCCACTCTATTCCCCCACTCCCTTCCCTCTCCCCTTCTCCCCTCCCCAATCCCCTCCACCACTCACCTACCCTACTCCTCATTGGCTAACCCCATTTCCCTCCGCCACTCACCTCCCCCACTACCATCCACCTACCCCGTTACCCTCCACGAGTCCCCTTCCCCACATCCCTTCTCCACTGCCCTACCAACTCACCTCCCTTCCCCACACCCCTCTTCCGTCCCCTAACCAACACTGCAAACTCACTCCCATTTCCCACTCCACTCTCACTGCCACCTTGCACATTCCTCTCCCTGCTCCCCTCACCCTCCCCTGCCCAGTCCCCTCCCCTACTCCCCTCCCCAACCCCCTGCACTCCCCTCCCCAACCCCCTGCACTCCCCTCCCACACTCCCCACTCTCCTCCCTCACTCGCATCCTCCACTCTAGTTCCTACTCCTCTCTCCCGTCCCCTTTACCGCCCACTCACCACCCTCTCCCCTCACACTCCCTCTCACTCCCCACTACCCTCCCCCACTCCCACTCACCCTCCCCCACTCTCCCTCCCCCGTGCCCCTTCTGCTCTGCCCTCCCCCTCCCCCTCCCTCACGCCCCATCCCCAATCCCTTCCGCCACACCTTTCCCCTAGTCCCATCAACCCTTCCCTCCCTTTCCCCCTCACGCAACACCCCCTCCTACACTCCCCAGCACCTCCCCACTCCTCTTCTGCCTCCCTTCCCCTACCCCCAACCTCCACTACCCTCCCCCACTCCCCTCCCCACTCCCCTCCCCCACTGCCCACCCCCATTCCGCTCCCCGCACTCCTCCCTCCCCCCCTCCCGTCTTCCCCTCCCCACTCCCCTCCCACACTTCTGTCCCCTATTACCCTCATCCACACCGCTCCCCCTCCCCCTCCTTCATTCCGCTTCACCACTCCCCCACTCTCCTCCCTCACTCCCATCCTCCACTCCACTCCCAACTCCACTCTCCCCTACCGTACACTTCCCACTCACCTCCTTCTCCCCCTCACACTCCTTCTCCTTCCCCACTCCCATCCCTGAATCCCACTGCCCCTCCCCCACTCACATCACCCTCCCCTCCCTAACTCCCCCGCTCCACTACCGCACTCCCCTCTCCCACTCCACTTCTCAACTCTCGTCCCTCACTTCCATCCTTCACTCCCCTCCCCACTCCCCTCATCCACACCCCTCACCTACTCCGCTCACCCCTCCCCCACTCCTCACTCTCCACTCCCCTCCCCCACTTGCCTATCTGCCTCGCCCACTCCATCTCCCCCACTCCCCTCCACAACTCCCCCTCCCTCACTCCCCTCCCCCACTCCCCTCCCCACCACCCTCCCCCACTCCTCTCCCACAATCCGCTCATCCCTACCCCACTCCTCACTCCTCTCTCCCCTCCCGTACACCCTTTCACTCACCACCCTCTCCCCCTAACATCCCCTCTCCCTCCCCACAACCCTCCCCCTGCCCCACTCACCCTCCCCCACTCCCCTAACTTTGCACCCCCACTCCCCAACTCCCCTCCCTGTTCCCTGCACCCCACCCCACTTCCCTCCCTTATTCCCTTCCTGCTCCCCCTCTACCACTCCCATCCCCCTCCCTGCCCTTCCCCCTCCCCTTCCCCACTCTATTCCCCCACTCCCTTCCCTCTCCCCTTCTCCCCTCCCCAATCCCCTCCACCACTCACCTACCCTACTCCTCATTGGCTAACCCCATTTCCCTCCGCCACTCACCTCCCCCACTACCATCCACCTACCCCGTTACCCTCCACGAGTCCCCTTCCCCACATCCCTTCTCCACTGCCCTACCAACTCACCTCCCTTCCCCACACCCCTCTTCCGTCCCCTAACCAACACTGCAAACTCACTCCCATTTCCCACTCCACTCTCACTGCCACCTTGCACATTCCTCTCCCTGCTCCCCTCACCCTCCCCTGCCCAGTCCCCTCCCCTACTCCCCTCCCCAACCCCCTGCACTCCCCTCCCCAACCCCCTGCACTCCCCTCCCACACTCCCCACTCTCCTCCCTCACTCGCATCCTCCACTCTAGTTCCTACTCCTCTCTCCCGTCCCCTTTACCGCCCACTCACCACCCTCTCCCCTCACACTCCCTCTCACTCCCCACTACCCTCCCCCAATCCCACTCACCCTCCCCCACTCTCCCTCCCCCGTGCCCCTTCTGCTCTGCCCTCCCCCTCCCCCTCCCTCACGCCCCATCCCCAATCCCTTCCACCACACCTTTCCCCTAGTCCCATCAACCCTTCCCTCCCTTTCCCCCTCACGCAACACCCCCTCCTACACTCCCCAGCACCTCCCCACTCCTCTTCTACCTCCCTTCCCCTACCCCCAACCTCCACTACCCTCCCCCACTCCCCTCCCCACTCCCCTCCCCCACTGCCCACCCCCATTCCGCTCCCCGCACTCCTCCCTCCCCCCCTCCCGTCTCCCACTCCCCTTCCCCTCCCCCACTCCCCTCCCACACTTCTGTCCCCTATTACCCTCATCCACACCGCTCCCCCTCCCCCTCCTTCATTCCGCTTCACCACTCCCCCACTCTCCTCCCTCACTCCCATCCTCCACTCCACTCCCAACTCCACTCTCCCCTACCGTACACTTCCCACTCACCTCCTTCTCCCCCTCACACTCCTTCTCCTTCCCCACTCCCATCCCTGAATCCCACTGCCCCTCCCCCACTCACATCACCCTCCCCTCCCTAACTCCCCGCTCCACTACCGCACTCCCCTCTCCCACTCCACTTCTCAACTCTCGTCCCTCACTTCCATCCTTCACTCCCCTCCCCACTCCCCTCATCCACACCCCTCACCTACTCCGCTCACCCCTCCCCCACTCCTCACTCTCCACTCCCCTCCCCCACTTGCCTATCTGCCTCGCCCACTCCATCTCCCCCACTCCCCTCCACAACTCCCCCTCCCTCACTCCCCTCCCCCACTCCCCTCCCCACCACCCTCCCCCACTCCTCTCCCACAATCCGCTCATCCCTACCCCACTCCTCACTCCTCTCTCCCCTCCCGTACACCCTTTCACTCACCACCCTCTCCCCCTAACATCCCCTCTCCCTCCCCACAACCCTCCCCCTGCCCCACTCACCCTCCCCCACTCCCCTAACTTTGCACCCCCACTCCCCAACTCCCCTCCCTGTTCCCTGCACCCCACCCCACTTCCCTCCCTTATTCCCTTCCTGCTCCCCCTCTACCACTCCCATCCCCCTCCCTGCCCTTCCCCCTCCCCTTCCCCACTCTATTCCCCCACTCCCTTCCCTCTCCCCTTCTCCCCTCCCCAATCCCCTCCACCACTCACCTACCCTACTCCTCATTGGCTAACCCCATTTCCCTCCGCCACTCACCTCCCCCACTACCATCCACCTACCCCGTTACCCTCCACGAGTCCCCTTCCCCACATCCCTTCTCCACTGCCCTACCAACTCACCTCCCTTCCCCACACCCCTCTTCCGTCCCCTAACCAACACTGCAAACTCACTCCCATTTCCCACTCCACTCTCACTGCCACCTTGCACATTCCTCTCCCTGCTCCCCTCACCCTCCCCTGCCCAGTCCCCTCCCCTACTCCCCTCCCCAACCCCCTGCACTCCCCTCCCCAACCCCCTGCACTCCCCTCCCACACTCCCCACCCCAACCCCCTGCACTCCCCTCCCACACTCCCCACTCTCCTCCCTCACTCGCATCCTCCACTCTAGTTCCTACTCCTCTCTCCCATCCCCTTTACCGCCCACTCACCACCCTCTCCCCTCACACTCCCTCTCACTCCCCACTACCCTCCCCCAATCCCACTCACCCTCCCCCACTCTCCCTCCCCCGTGCCCCTTCTGCTCTGCCCTCCCCCTCCCCCTCCCTCACGCCCCATCCCCAATCCCTTCCGCCACACCTTTCCCCTAGTCCCATCAACCCTTCCCTCCCTTTCCCCCTCACGCAACACCCCCTCCTACACTCCCCAGCACCTCCCCACTCCTCTTCTGCCTCCCTTCCCCTACCCCCAACCTCCACTACCCTCCCCCACTCCCCTCCCCACTCCCCTCCCCCACTGCCCACCCCCATTCCGCTCCCCGCACTCCTCCCTCCCCCCCTCCCGTCTCCCACTCCCCTTCCCCTCCCCCACTCCCCTCCCACACTTCTGTCCCCTATTACCCTCATCCACACCGCTCCCCCTCCCCCTCCTTCATTCCGCTTCACCACTCCCCCACTCTCCTCCCTCACTCCCATCCTCCACTCCACTCCCAACTCCACTCTCCCCTACCGTACACTTCCCACTCACCTCCTTCTCCCCCTCACACTCCTTCTCCTTCCCCACTCCCATCCCTGAATCCCACTGCCCCTCCCCCACTCACATCACCCTCCCCTCCCTAACTCCCCGCTCCACTACCGCACTCCCCTCTCCCACTCCACTTCTCAACTCTCGTCCCTCACTTCCATCCTTCACTCCCCTCCCCACTCCCCTCATCCACACCCTCACCTACTCCGCTCACCCCTCCCCCACTCCTCACTCTCCACTCCCCTCCCCCACTTGCCTATCTGCCTCGCCCACTCCATCTCCCCCACTCCCCTCCACAACTCCCCCTCCCTCACTCCCCTCCCCCACTCCCCTCCCCACCACCCTCCCCCACTCCTCTCCCACAATCCGCTCATCCCTACCCCACTCCTCACTCCTCTCTCCCCCTCCCGTACACCCTTTCACTCACCACCCTCTCCCCCTAACATCCCCTCTCCCTCCCCACAACCCTCCCCCTGCCCCACTCACCCTCCCCCACTCCCCTAACTTTGCACCCCCACTCCCCAACTCCCCTCCCTGTTCCCTGCACCCCACCCCACTTCCCTCCCTTATTCCCTTCCTGCTCCCCCTCTACCACTCCCATCCCCCTCCCTGCCCTTCCCCCTCCCCTTCCCCACTCTATTCCCCCACTCCCTTCCCTCTCCCCTTCTCCCCTCCCCAATCCCCTCCACCACTCACCTACCCTACTCCTCATTGGCTAACCCCATTTCCCTCCGCCACTCACCTCCCCCACTACCATCCACCTACCCCGTTACCCTCCACGAGTCCCCTTCCCCACATCCCTTCTCCACTGCCCTACCAACTCACCTCCCTTCCCCACACCCCTCTTCCGTCCCCTAACCAACACTGCAAACTCACTCCCATTTCCCACTCCACTCTCACTGCCACCTTGCACATTCCTCTCCCTGCTCCCCTCACCCTCCCCTGCCCAGTCCCCTCCCCTACTCCCCTCCCCAACCCCCTGCACTCCCCTCCCCAACCCCCTGCACTCCCCTCCCACACTCCCCACCCCAACCCCCTGCACTCCCCTCCCACACTCCCCACTCTCCTCCCTCACTCGCATCCTCCACTCTAGTTCCTACTCCTCTCTCCCATCCCCTTTACCGCCCACTCACCACCCTCTCCCCTCACACTCCCTCTCACTCCCCACTACCCTCCCCCAATCCCACTCACCCTCCCCCACTCTCCCTCCCCCGTGCCCCTTCTGCTCTGCCCTCCCCCTCCCCCTCCCTCACGCCCCATCCCCAATCCCTTCCGCCACACCTTTCCCCTAGTCCATCAACCCTTCCCTCCCTTTCCCCCTCACGCAACACCCCCTCCTACACTCCCCAGCACCTCCCCACTCCTCTTCTGCCTCCCTTCCCCTACCCCCAACCTCCACTACCCTCCCCCACTCCCCTCCCCACTCCCCTCCCCCACTGCCCACCCCCATTCCGCTCCCCGCACTCCTCCCTCCCCCCCTCCCGTCTCCCACTCCCCTTCCCCTCCCCCACTCCCCTCCCACACTTCTGTCCCCTATTACCCTCATCCACACCGCTCCCCCTCCCCCTCCTTCATTCCGCTTCACCACTCCCCCACTCTCCTCCCTCACTCCCATCCTCCACTCCACTCCCAACTCCACTCTCCCCTACCGTACACTTCCCACTCACCTCCTTCTCCCCCTCACACTCCTTCTCCTTCCCCACTCCCATCCCTGAATCCCACTGCCCCTCCCCCACTCACATCACCCTCCCCTCCCTAACTCCCCGCTCCACTACCGCACTCCCCTCTCCCACTCCACTTCTCAACTCTCGTCCCTCACTTCCATCCTTCACTCCCCTCCCCACTCCCCTCATCCACACCCCTCACCTACTCCGCTCACCCCTCCCCCACTCCTCACTCTCCACTCCCCTCCCCCACTTGCCTATCTGCCTCGCCCACTCCATCTCCCCCACTCCCCTCCACAACTCCCCCCTCCCTCACTCCCCTCCCCCACTCCCCTCCCCACCACCCTCCCCCACTCCTCTCCCACAATCCGCTCATCCCTACCCCACTCCTCACTCCTCTCTCCCCTCCCGTACACCCTTTCACTCACCACCCTCTCCCCCTAACATCCCCTCTCCCTCCCCACAACCCTCCCCCTGCCCCACTCACCCTCCCCCACTCCCCTAACTTTGCACCCCCACTCCCCAACTCCCCTCCCTGTTCCCTGCACCCCACCCCACTTCCCTCCCTTATTCCCTTCCTGCTCCCCCTCTACCACTCCCATCCCCCTCCCTGCCCTTCCCCCTCCCCTTCCCCACTCTATTCCCCCACTCCCTTCCCTCTCCCCTTCTCCCCTCCCCAATCCCCTCCACCACTCACCTACCCTACTCCTCATTGGCTAACCCCATTTCCCTCCGCCACTCACCTCCCCCACTACCATCCACCTACCCCGTTACCCTCCACGAGTCCCCTTCCCCACATCCCTTCTCCACTGCCCTACCAACTCACCTCCCTTCCCCACACCCCTCTTCCGTCCCCTAACCAACACTGCAAACTCACTCCCATTTCCCACTCCACTCTCACTGCCACCTTGCACATTCCTCTCCCTGCTCCCCTCACCCTCCCCTGCCCAGTCCCCTCCCCTACTCCCCTCCCCAACCCCCTGCACTCCCCTCCCCAACCCCCTGCACTCCCCTCCCACACTCCCCACCCCAACCCCCTGCACTCCCCTCCCACACTCCCCACTCTCCTCCCTCACTCGCATCCTCCACTCTAGTTCCTACTCCTCTCTCCCATCCCCTTTACCGCCCACTCACCACCCTCTCCCCTCACACTCCCTCTCACTCCCCACTACCCTCCCCCAATCCCACTCACCCTCCCCCACTCTCCCTCCCCCGTGCCCCTTCTGCTCTGCCCTCCCCCTCCCCCTCCCTCACGCCCCATCCCCAATCCCTTCCGCCACACCTTTCCCCTAGTCCCATCAACCCTTCCCTCCCTTTCCCCCTCACGCAACACCCCCTCCTACACTCCCCAGCACCTCCCCACTCCTCTTCTGCCTCCCTTCCCCTACCCCCAACCTCCACTACCCTCCCCCACTCCCCTCCCCACTCCCCTCCCCCACTGCCCACCCCCATTCCGCTCCCCGCACTCCTCCCTCCCCCCCTCCCGTCTCCCACTCCCCTTCCCCTCCCCCACTCCCCTCCCACACTTCTGTCCCCTATTACCCTCATCCACACCGCTCCCCCTCCCCCTCCTTCATTCCGCTTCACCACTCCCCCACTCTCCTCCCTCACTCCCATCCTCCACTCCACTCCCAACTCCACTCTCCCCTACCGTACACTTCCCACTCACCTCCTTCTCCCCCTCACACTCCTTCTCCTTCCCCACTCCCATCCCTGAATCCCACTGCCCCTCCCCCACTCACATCACCCTCCCCTCCCTAACTCCCCGCTCCACTACCGCACTCCCCTCTCCCACTCCACTTCTCAACTCTCGTCCCTCACTTCCATCCTTCACTCCCCTCCCCACTCCCCTCATCCACACCCCTCACCTACTCCGCTCACCCCTCCCCCACTCCTCACTCTCCACTCCCCTCCCCCACTTGCCTATCTGCCTCGCCCACTCCATCTCCCCCACTCCCCTCCACAACTCCCCCTCCCTCACTCCCCTCCCCCACTCCCCTCCCCACCACCCTCCCCCACTCCTCTCCCACAATCCGCTCATCCCTACCCCACTCCTCACTCCGCACTACCCTCCTCAACACCGCACCCCTCACTCTCCACCCTCACTACCCTCCCTAACCTTTCATTGCAGCAGCTTTTTCGGGAGCAGTGAGTGAGCGAGTGAGCAGCTGGGAAAGTCAGTTTGAAAGTAAATTTAATTTCCTTCTGTTTTTCGGCGGAGGCCAGGGGGCTGCTGGGTAAGTAAAACACTATATATTTGGGCGGTTTCTGAACCCGAGACACCACACTTGTAGTGTCTCCCACCCGCCCTCCTCCTCGAACCAAAAAAAAAGGACTTGGTGGGGTGTTTATAAGGTAAGGCTTTTTCGATTTCTCTGGTTTTATTGTGATTGGTAAAAACTTTTCGTTCCTTTTTAATTTAACTAAGTTTAAACTTAAGATTAAAAATGGCAGGAGATCTCAGACCCGTATCATGCTCCTCTTGCTCAATGTGGGAGCTCAGGGACACGGCTGATGACCCTGACTCCTTCACGTGCAGGAAGTGTGTCCAACTGCAGCTCTTGTTAGACCGCATGACGGCTCTCGAGCTGCGGATGGACTCACTTTGGAGCATCCGCGATGCTGAGGAGGTCGTGGATAGCACGTTTAGTGAATTGGTTACACCGCAGATTAGGATTGCTGAGGGTGAAAGGGAATGGGTGACCAAAAGGCAGAGAAAGAGCAGGAAGGCAGCGCAGGAGTCCCCTGCGGTCATCTCCCTCCAAAACAAGTATACAGTTTTGGATACTGTTGAGGGAGATGGCTCACCAGGGGAAGGCAGCAGTAGCCAGGTCCATGGCACCGTGGCTGGCTCTGCTGTTCAGAAGGGCGGGAAAAAGAGTGGAAGGGCTATAGTCGTAGGGGATTCGATTGTAAGGGGAGTAGATAGGAGGTTCTGTGGTCGAAAACGAGGCTCCCGAATGGTATGTTGCCTCCCAGGTGCACGGGTCAGGGATGTCTCAGATCGGCTGCAGAACATTCTAAAGGGGGAGGGTGAACAGCCAGTTGTCATTGTGCACATAGGCACTAATGATATAGGTAAAAAACGGGATGAGGTCCTACAAGCAGAGTTTAGGGAGTTAGGAGCCAAGTTAAAAAGTAGGACCTCAGAGGTAGTAATCTCAGGATTGCTACCAGTACCACGTGATAGTCAGAGTAGAAATGAAAGAATAGTCAGGATGAATGCGTGGCTTGAGAGATGGTGCAGGAAGGAGGGGTTCAGATTTTTGGGACATTGGGACCGGTTCTGGGGGAGGTGGGACTATTACAAATTGGACGGTCTACACCTGGGCCGGACTGGGACCAATGTCCTTGGAGGTGCTTTTGCTAACGCTGTTGGGGAGGGTTTAAACTAATGTGGCAGGGGGATGGGAACCAATTGAGGTCAGTTGACAGTAAGGAGGTAGTAACAAAAGCCTGTAAGGAACTAGATAATGAAGTCAGTGTGACTAAGGGGAAGAGCAGGCAGGGAGCAGATGATGAATATAAAGGGACTGGTGGTCTGAGGTGCATTTGTTTTAATGCAAGAAGTGTAGTAGGTAAGGCAGATGAACTTAGGGCTTGGATTAGTACCTGGGAGTATGATGTTATTGCTATTACTGAGACTTGGTTGAGGGAAGGGCATGATTGGCAACTAAATATCCCAGGATATCGATGCTTCAGGCGGGATAGAGAGGGAGGTAAAAGGGGTGGAGGAGTTGCATTACTGGTCAAAGAGGATATCACAGCTGTGCTGAAGGAGGGCACTATGGAGGACTCGAGCTGTGAGGCAATATGGACAGAACTCAGAAATAGGAAGGGTGCGGTAACAATGTTGGGGCTGTACTACAGGCCTCCCAACAGCGAGCGTGAGATAGAGGTACAAATATGTAAACAGATTATGGAAAGATGTAGGAGCAACAGGGTGGTGGTGATAGGAGATTTTAATTTTCCCAACATTGACTGGGATTCACTTAATGTTAGAGGTCCAGATGGAGCAGAATTTGTAAGGAGCATCCAGGAGGGTTTTCTAGAGCAGTATGTAAATAGTCCAACTCGGGAAGGGGCCATACTGGACCTGGTGTTGGGAAATGAGCCCGGTCAGGTGGTTGAAGTTTCAGTAGGGGACTACTTTGGGAATAGTGATCACAATTCCGTAAGCTTTAAAATACTCATGGACAAAGACGAGAGTGGTCCTAAAGGAAGAGTGCTAAATAGGGGGAAGGCCAACTATGCCAAAATTCGGCAGGAGCTGGGAAATGTAGATTGGGAGCAGCTGTTTGAAGGTAAATCCACATGTGATATGTGGGAGGCTTTTAAAGAGAGGTTGATTAGCGTGCAGGAGAGACATGTTCCTGTGAAAATGAGGGATAGAAATGGCAAGATTAGGGAACCATGGATGACAGGTGAAATTGTGAGACTAGCTAAGAGGAAAAAGGAAGCATACATAAGGTCTAGGAGGCTGAAGAAAGACGAAGCTTTGAAAGAATATCGGGAATGTCGGACCAATCTGAAACGAGGAATTAAGAGGGCCAAAAGGGGTCATGAAATATCTTTAGCAAACAGGGTTAAGGAAAATCCCAAAGCATTTTATTCATATATAAGGAGAAAGAGGGTAACTAGAGAAAGGATTGGCCCACTAAAGGACAAAGGAGGAAAGTTATGCTTGGACTCAGAGAAAATGGGTGAGATTCTAAACGAGTACTTTGCATCGGTATTCACCGAGGAGAGGGACATGACGGATGTTGAGGTTAGGGACAGATGTTTGATTACTCTAGGTCAAGTCGGCATAAGGAGGGAGGAAGTGTTGGGTATTCTAAAGGGCATTAAGGTGGACAAGTCCCCAGGTCCGGATGGGATCTATCCCAGGTTACTGAGGGAAGCAAGAGAGGAAATAGCTGGGGCCTTAACAGATATCTTTGCAGCATCCTTAACCACGGGTGAGGTCCCGGAGGACTGGAGAATTGCTAATGTTGTCCCCTTGTTTAAGAAGGGTAGCAGGGATAATCCAGGTAATTATAGACCGGTGAGCCTGACGTCAGTGGTAGGGAAGCTGCTGGAGAAGATACTGAGGGATAGGATCTATTCCCATTTGGAAGAAAATGGGCTTATCAGTGATAGGCAACATGGTTTTGTGCAGGGAAGGTCATGTCTTACCAACTTAATAGAATTCTTTGAGGAAGTGGAAAAGTTGATTGATGAGGGAAGGGCTGTCGATGTCATATACATGGACTTCAGTAAGGCGTTTGATAAGGTTCCCCATGGTAGGCTGATGGAGAAAGTGAAGGCGCTTGGGGTCCAAGGTGTACTAGCTAGATGGATAAAGAACTGGCTGGGCAACAGGAGACAGAGAGTAGCAGTAGAGGGGAGTTTCTCAAAATGGAGACGTGTGACCAGTGGTGTTCCACAGGGATCCGTGCTGGGACCACTGTTGTTTGTGATATACATTAATGATTTGGAGGAAAGTATAGGTGGTCTGATTAGCAAGTTTGCAGACGACACTAAGATTGGTGGAGTAGCAGATAGTGAAGGGGACTGTCAGAGAATACAGCAGAATATAGATAGACTGGAGAGTTGGGCAGAGAAATGGCAGATGGAGTTCAATCAGGGCTAATGCGAGGTGATGCATTTTGGAAGATCCAATTCAAGAGTGAACTATACAGTAAATAGAAAAGTCCTGGGGAAAATTGATGTCCAGAGAGATTTGGGTGTTCAGGTCCACTGTTCCCTGAAGGTGGCAACGCAGGTAAATAGAGTGGTCAAGAAGGCATACGGCATGCTTTCCTTCATCGGACGGGGTATTGAGTACAAGAGTTGGCAGGTCATGTTACAGTTGTATAAGACTTTGGTTCGGCCACATTTGGAATACTGCGTGCAGTTCTGGTCGCCACATTACCAAAAGGATGTGGATGCTTTGGAGAGGGTGCAGAGGAGGTTCACCAGGATGTTGCCTGGTATGGAGGGCGCTAGCGATGAAGAGAGGTTGAGTAGATTAGGATTATTTTCATTAGAAAGACGGAGGTTGAGGGGGGACCTGATTGAGGTGTACAAAATCATGAGAGGTATAGACAGGGTGGACAGCAAGAGGCTTTTTCCCAGAGTGGGGGATTCAATTACTAGAGGACACGAGTTCAAAGTGAAAGGGGAAAAGTTTAGGGGGGATATGCGTGGAAAGTTCTTTACGCAGAGGGTGGTGGGTGCCTGGAACGCGTTGCCAGCGGAGGTGGTAGATGCGGGCACGATGGAGTCTTTTAAGATGTATCGAGACAGATACATGAATGGGCAGGAAGAAAAGAGATACAGACCCTTAGAAAATAGGCGACAGGTTTAGATAGAGGATCTGGATCGGCGCAGGCTTGGAGGGCCGAAGGGCCTGTTCCTGTGCTGTAATTGTCTTTGTTCTTTGTTCTTTGTTCTTTGAGTACAACTCCAGCTGCTATTAATGGAGGTCTGGATCGAATTGGCACTTTCCTGGTGTGTGAGTGGGGATCAGTTCAACTCCAGCTTGTATTAATAGAGGCCTGGAATGAACTGTCCCTTTCCTGCTGTGTGAGTGGGACTCTGTCGCACTCCAGCTGGTATTAATAGAGGCCTGGAATGAACTGACACCTTCATGGCGTGTGAGAGGGACTCAGACGCACACCAGCTGCTATTATGGAGGTCAGGATTGAATTGGCTCTTTCTGGAGTGTGAGATGGAGTTAATTCCACTCCAGCTGGTATGAATAGAGGCCTGAATTGAATTGGCACTTTCCTGGTTTGTGAGTGGGACTCAGTACCACTCCAGCTGGTATGAATAGAGGCCTGAATTGAATTGGCACTTTCCTGGTTTGTGAGTGGGACTCAGTACCACTCCAGCTGGTATTAATAGAGGCCTGGATTGAATTGGATCTTTCTGGTGTCTGCGTGGGGCTCAGTACCATTCCTGCTGGTATTAATAGAGGTCTGGATTGAATTGGCCGTTTCCTGGTGTTTGAGTGGGAGTTAATTCCACTCCAGCTGGTATTAATAGAGGCCTAGATTGAATTGGCTGTTTCCTGGTGTGTGAGTGGGAGTCAATTCCACTCCAGATGGTATAAATAGTGGCCTGGAATGAACTGTCCCTTTCCTGCTGTGTGCTTGGCACTCAGTCGCACTCCAGCTGGTATTATAGAGGTCTGGACTGGATTGGCTCTTAACTGATGTGTGAGTGGGACTCAGTACCACTCCAGCTGGTATTAATAGAGGCCTGGATTGAGTTAGCCACTTCCTGGTGTGTGAGCGGGGCTCAGTTCCACTCCTTCTGCTATTAATAGAGACATGGATTGAATTGGCTCTTTCCTGGTGAGTGAGTGGGGCTCAGTACCACTCCAGCTGGTATTAAAAGAGGTCTGGATTGAATTGGCTGTTTCCTGGTGTGTGAGTGGGAATTAATTCCACTCCAGATGGTATGAATAGTGGCCTGGAATGAACTGTCCCTTTCCTGCTTTGTGTGTGGGACTCAGTCGCACTTCAGCTGGTATTATAGAGGTCTGGACTGGATTGGCTCTTTCCTGGTGTGTGAGTGGGAGTTAATTCCACTCCAGATGGTATTAATAGAGGCCTGGAATGAACTGTCCCTTTCCTGCTGTGTGCTTGGCACTCAGTCGCACTCCAGCTGGTATTATAGAGGTCTGGACTGGATTGGCTCTTAACTGATGTGTGAGTGGGACTCAGTACCACTCCAGCTAGTATTAATAGAGGTCGGGATTGAATTGGCTCTTTCCTGGTGCGTGAGTGGGGATCAGTACCACTCCAGCTGGTATTAATAGGGTTGGGATTGAATTGGCTCTTTCCTGGTGAGTGAGTGGGGCTCAGTACCACTCCAGCTGGTATTAATAGAGGCCTGGATTGAGTTAGCCACTTCCTGGTGAGTGAGCGGGGCTCAGTTCCACTCCTTCTGCTATTAATAGAGACATGGATTGAATTGTCTCTTTCCTGGTGTGTGAGTGAGACTCAGTACCACTCCAGCTGGTATTAATAGAGGCCTGGATTGAGTTAGCCACTTCCTGGTGTGTGAGCGGGGCTCAGTTCCACTCCTTCTGCTATTAATAGAGACATGGATTGAATTGTCTCTTTCCTGGTGTGTGAGTGAGACTCAGTACCATTCCAGCTGGTATTAATAGAGGCCTGGATTGAATTGGCTCTTTCCTGGTGTGTGAGTGGGGCTCAGTACCACTCCAGCTGGTATTAATAGAGATCTGGTTGAATTTGCTCTTTCCTGGTGTGTGAGTGGGAATCAGAACCATTCCAGCTGGTATTAAAAGAGGTCTGGATTGAATTGGCTCTTTTTAGTGTGTGTGTGGGACTCAGTACCACTCCAGCTGGTATTAATAGAGGCTTGGATTGAATTGGCTCTTGCTGGTGCCTGAGGGGGGCGCAGTACCATCCTGCTGGTATTATTAGAGGTCTGGATGGAATGGTCTCTTTCCTGGTGTGTCCGTGAGAATCAGTATCACTCCAGCTGGTATTAATAGAGGCCTGCATTGAATTGGCTCTCTCCTGGTGTGTGATTGGGACTCAGTACCACTCCAGCTGGAATTAATAATAGCCTGATTGAATTGGCTCTTTCTGGTGTGTGAGTGGGACTCAGTACCACTCCAGCTGGTATTAATAGAGGCCTGGATTGAATTGGCTCTTTCCTGGAGAGTGAGTGGTGCTCAGTGCCGCTCCAGCTAGTATTAATAGAGGCCTAGATTGAATTGGCTCTTTCCTGGTGTGTGAGTGGGACTCAGTACCACTCCAGAAGTATTAATAGAGGCCTGGAATGAACTGTCCCTTTCCTGGTTTGTGAGTGGGACTCAGTGCCCCTCCAGCTGGTATTAATAGAGGCCTGGATTGAACTGGCCCTTTCTCGTGTGTGAGTGGGACTCAGTCGCAGTTCAGCTGGTATTATAGATGTCTAGATTGAATTGGCTCTTCCCTGGTGTGTGAGTGGGACTCAGTACCACTCCAGCTGGTATTAATAGAGGCCTGGATTGAATTGGCTCTTTCCTGGAGTGTGCATGAGACTCAGTACCACTCCAACTGGTATTAATAGAGATCTGTATTGAATTGGCTCTTACCTGGTGTGTGAGTGGGACTCAGTGCCACTCCAGCTGGTATTAATAGAGGCCTGGATTGAATTGGCTCTTTGCTGGGGAGTGAGTGGGGATCTGTACCACTCCAGCTGGTATCAATAGCGGTCTGGTTTCAATTGGCTCTTTCCTGGTGTGTGAGTGGGAATCAGAACCACTCCAGCTGGTATTAATAGAGGTCTGGATTGAATTGTCTCTTTCCTGGTGTGTGAGTGGGACTCAGTCGCACTTCAGCTGGTATTATAGATGTCTGGATTGAACTGGCTCTTTCATGGTGTGTGAGTGGGAGTTAATTCCACTCCAGCTGGTATTAATAGAGGTCTGGATTGAATTGGCTCTTTCTGGTGTGTGAGTGGGACTCAGTACCACTCCAGCTAGTATTAATAGAGGCCTGGATTGAATTGCTTCTTTCTGGTGTGTGAGTGGGACTCAGTACCACTCCAGATGGTATTAATAGAGGCCTGGAGTGAACTGTCCCTTTCCTGGTTTGTGAGTGGGACTCAGTACCCCTCCAGCTGGTATTAATAGAGGCTTGGGTTGAATTGGCTATTTCTGGTGTGCAAGTGGGGCTCAGTGCCATTCCAGCTGGTATTAATAGAGGTCTGGATTGAATTAGCTCTTTCCTGGTGTGTGAGTGGGAGTTAACTCCACTCCAGCTGGTATTATTCGAGGCCTAGATTGAATTGGCTGTTTCCTGGTGTTTGACTGGGGCTCAGAACCACTCCAGCTGGGATTAATAGAGGCCGGGAATAAACTGTCCCTTTCCTGCTGTGTGTGTGGGACTCAGTCGCACTTCAGCTGGTATTATAGAGGTCTGGATTGAATTGGCTGTTTCCAGGTGTACGAGTGGGAGTTAATGCCACTCCAGCTGGTATTAATAGAGGCGTGGAATGAACTGTCCCTTTCCTGCTGTGTGTGTGGGACTCAGTCGCACTTCAGCTGGTATTATAGAGGTCTGGATTGAATTGGCTGTTTCCAGGTGTGCGAGTGGGAGTTAATGCCACTCCAGCTGGTATTAATAGAGGCGTGGAATGACCTGTCCCTTTCTTGCTGTGTGAGTGGGTCTCAGTCGCACTCCAGCTGGTATTACAGAGGTCTGGAATGAATTGGCTCTTTTCTGGTTTGTGAGTGGGACTCAGTACCACTCCAGCTGGTATTAATAGAGGCCTGGATTGAATTGCCTCTTTCTGGAGTGTGAATGGGACTCAGTACCACTCCAGAAGTATTAATAGAGGCCTGGAATGAACTGTCCCTTTCCTGGTTTGTGACTGGGACTCAGTATCCCTCCAGCTGGTATTAATAGAGGGCTGGATTTATTTGGCTCTTTTTGGTGTCTGAGTGGGGCTCAGTACCATTCCTGCTGGTATTAATAGAGGTCTGGATTGAATTAGCTCTTTCCTGGTGTATGAGTGGGAGTTACTTCCACTCCAGCTGGTATTACGGAGGTCTGGATTGAGTTGGCTGTTTCCTGGTGTGTGATTGGGGCTCGGAACCACTCCAGCTGGGATTAGTAGAGGCCTGGAATGAACTGTCCCTTTCCTGCTGTGTGAGTGGGAATCAGTCGCACTCCAGCTGGGATTAAAAGAGGTCTGGACTGAATTCGCTCTTTCCTGGTGTGTGAGGGGGCTCAGTACCATTCCAGCTGGTATTAATAGAGGCCTGGATTGAATTGGCTCTTCTGGTGTGTGTGTGGGGCTCAGTCCCACTCCAACTGATTAAATAGACGCCTGGAATGAACTGTCCCTTTCCTGCTGTGTGTGTGGGACTCATTCGCACTTCAGCTGGTATTATAGAGGTCTGGATTGAATTGGCTGTTTCCTGGTGTGTGAGTGGGAATTAATTCCACTCCAGATGGTATGAATAGTGGCCTGGAATTAACTGTCCCTTTCCTGCTGTGTGAGTGGGAATCAGTCGCACTCCAGCTGGGATTAAAAGATGTTTGGACTGAATTCGCTCTTTCCTGGTGTGTGAGGGGGCTCAGTACCATTCCAGCTGGTATTAATAGAGGCCTGGATTGAATTGGCTCTTTCTGGTGTGTGTGAGGGGGCTCAGTCCCACTCCAACTGGTTAAATAGAGGCCTGGATTGAATTGCCTCTTTCTGGAGTGTGGGTGGGACTCAGTACCACTCCAACTGGTTAAATAGAGGCCTGGAATGAACTGTCCCTTTCCTGGTTTGTGAGTGGGACTCAGTACCCCTCCAGCTGGTATTAATAGAGGCCTGGATTGAATTGGCTCTTTCTGGTGTGTGTGTGGGGCTCTGTACCACTCCAACTGGTATTAATAGAGGCCTGGATGGAATTGCCTCTTTCTGGAGTGTGGGTGGGACTCAGTACCACTCCAACTGGTTAAATAGAGGCCTGGAATGAACTGTCCCTTTCCTGGTTTGTGAGTGGGACTCAGTACCCCTCCAGCTGGTATTAATAGAGGCCTGGATTGAATTGGCTCTTTCTGGTGTGTGTGTGGGGCTCTGTACCACTCCAACTGGTTAAATAGAGGCCTGGAATGAACTGTCCCTTTCCTGCTGTGTGCTTGGCGCTCAGTCGCACTCCAGCTGGTATTATAGAGGTCTGGATTGAATTGGCTCTTAACTGATGTGTGAGTGGGACTCAGTACCACTCCAGCTGGTATTAATAGGGTTGGGATTGAATTGGCTCTTTCCTGGTGCGTGATTGGGACTCCGAACCACTCCAGCTGGTATTGATAGAGGTCGGGATTGAATTGGCACTTTTTGGTGTGTGAGTGGGACTCAGTACCACTCCAGCTGGTATTAATAGAGGCTTGGATTGAATTGGCACTTGCTGGTGCCTGAGGGGGGCTCAGTACCATCCTGCTGGTATTATTAGAGGTCTGGATGGAATTGTCTCTTTCCTGGTGTGTCCGTGAGTATCAGTATCGCTCCAGCTGGTATTAATAGAGGCCTAGAATGAATTGGCTCTTTCTGGTGTGTGAGTGGGACACAGTGCCAGAACACCCGGTGTTAATAGAGTCCTGGAATGAACTGTCTCTTCTCTGCTGTGTGAGTGCGATTCAGTCCCACTCCAAATGTTATTAATAGAGGCCTGCATTGAATTGGCTCTCTCCTGGTGTGTGATTGGGACTCAGTACCACTCCAGCTGGTATTCATAGAGGCCTGGATAGAATTGGCTCTTTTCTGGAGAGTGAGTGGTGCTCAGTGCCACTCCAGCTGGTATTAATAGATGTCTGGATTGAATTGGCTGTTTCCTGGTGTGTGACTGAGACTCAGTACCACTCCAGCTGGTATTAATAGAGGCCTGGATTGAACTGGCCCTTTTTCGTGTGTGAGTGGGACTCAGTCGCAGTTCAGCTGGTATTATAGATGTCTAGATTGAATTGTCTGTTTTCTGGTGTGTGAGTGGGGCTCAGTACCACTCCAGCTGGTTTTAATAGAGGCCTGGATTGAATTGGCTCTTTCCTGGTGTGTGAGTGGGGCTCAGTACAACTCCAGCTGGTATTAAATTAGCCTGGATTGATTTTTCCCTTTCCTGGTGTGTGAGTGGGGCTCAGTACCACTCCAGCTGGTATTAATAGGTGTCTGGATTGAATTGGCTCTTTCCTGGAGTGTGCATGAGACTCAGTGCCACTCCAACTGGTATTAATAGAGATCTGTATTGAATTGGCTCTTTCCTGGTGTGTGAGTGGGACTCAGTACCACTCCAGCTGGTATTAATAGAGGCCTGGATTGAATTGGCTCTTTGCTGGGGAGTGAGTGGGGATCTGTACCACTCCAGCTGGTATCAATAGCGGTCTGGTTTCAATTGGCTCTTTCCTGGTGTGTGAGAGGGAATCAGAACCACTCCAGCTGGTATTAATAGAGGCCTGGATTGAATTGTCTCTTTCCTGGTGTGTGAGTGGGACTCAGTCGCACTTCAGCTGGTATTATAGATGTCTGGATTGAACTGGCTCTTTCATGGTATGTGAGTGGGAGTTAATTCCACTCCAGCTGGTATTAATAGAGGTCTGGATTGAATTCTCTCTTTCCTGGTGTGTGAGTGGGGCTCAGTACCACTCCAGCTGGTATTAATTAGTGTTCTGGATTCAATTGGCTCTTTCCTGGTGTGTGAGTGGGGTTCTGTAGAACTCCAGCTGGTATTAATAGAGGTCTGGATTGAATTCTCTCTTTCCTGGTGTGTGAGTGGGGCTCAGTACCACTCCAGCTGGTATTAATTAGTGTTCTGGATTCAATTGGCTCTTTCCTGGTGTGTGAGTGGGAGTCTGTACCACTCCAGCTGTTATTCATAGAGGTCTGGATTGAATTCTCTCTTTCCTGGTGTGTGAGTGGGGCTCAGTACCACTCCAGCTGGTATTAATTAGTGTTCTGGATTCAATTGGCTCTTTCCTGGTGTGTGAGTGGGAGTCTGTACCACTCCAGCTGTTATTCATAGAGGTCTGGATTGAATTGGCTCTTAACTGGTGTGTGAGTGGGACTCAGTACCACTCCAGCTGGTATTAATAGAGGCCTGGATTGAGTTAGCCACTTCCTGGTGTGTGAGTGGGGCTCAGTTCCACTCCTTCTGCTATTAATAGAGACATGGATTGAATTGGCCCTTTTTTGGTGAGTGAGTGGGGATTAGTGCCACTCCTGCTGGTATTAAAAGAGGCCTAAATTGAATTGTCTCTTTCCTGGTGTGTGAGTGAGACTCAGTACCACTCCAGCTGGTATTAATAGAGGCCTGGATTGAATTGGCTCTTTGCTGGGGAGTGAGTGGGGATCTGTACCACTCCAGCTGGTATTAATAGAGATCTGGTTTGAATTTGCTCTTTCCTGGTGTGTGAGTGTGAATCAGAACTATTCCAGCTGGTATTAAAAGAGGTCTGGATTGAATTGGCTCTTGCTGGTGCCTGAGGGGGGCTCAGTACCATCCTGCTGGTATTATTAGAGGTCTGGATGGAATGGTCTCTTTCCTGGTGCGTCCGTGAGAATCAGTATCACCCCAGCTGGTATTAATAGAGGCCTAGAATGAATTGGCTCTTTCTGGTGTGTGAGTGGGACACAGTGCCAGAACACCCGGTGTTAATAGAGTCCTGGAATGAACTGTCTCTTCTCTGCTGTGTGAGTGGGACTCAGTACCACTCCAGCTGTTATTAATAGAGGTCTGGATTGAATTGGCTCCTTCCTGGTGAGTGAGTGGGACTCAGTACCACTCCAGCTGCTATTAATAGATACCTGGATTGAATTGCCACTTTCCTGGTGTGTGAGTGGGGCTCAGTACCACTCCAGCTGGTATAAATAGAGGCCTGGATTGAATTGGCTCTTTACTGGTGTGAGTGGGACTCACTGCCACTCCAGCTGGTATTAATAGAGGCCTGTAATGAACTGTCCCTTTCCTGCTGTGTGAGTGGGACTCAGTACCACTCCAGCTGGTATTAATAGAGGCTTGGGTTGAATTTGCTCTTTCTGGTGTGTAAGTGGGACTCAGTACCACTCCAGCTGGTATTAATAGAGGCCTGGATTGAATTGGCTCTTTGCTGGGGAGTGAGTGGGAGTTAACTCCACTCCAGCTGGTATTAATAGAGGTCTGGATTGAATTAGCTCTTTCCTGGTGTGTGAGTGGGAGTTAACTCCACTCCAGCTGGTATTAATAGAGGTCTGGATTGAATTTGCTCTTTCCTGTTGTGTGAGTGGGAGTTAATTCCACTCCAGCTGGTATTAATAGAGACCTGGACTGAATTGGCTCTTTCTGGGGTGTTAGTGGGACTCAGTGCCACTCCAGCTAGTATTAATGGAAGCCTGGAATGAACTATCTCTTTCCTGGTGTGTGAGTGGGTCTCAGTCCCACTCCAGCTGGTATCAATGGCGGTCTGGCTTTAATTAGCTTTTTCCTGGTGTGTGAGTGGGGCTCAGTACCACTCCAGCTGGTATTAATATAGGTTTGCATTGAATTGGCTCTTTCCTGGTGTGTCAGTGGGACTCAGTACCACTCCAGCTGGTGATAATATAGGCTCGGTTTCAATTGGCTCTTTCCTGGTGTGTGAATGGGAGTTAATTTTACTCCAGCTGGTATAAATAGAGGCCTGGATTGAATTGGCTCTTTCCCCGTGTGTGAGTGAGACTCAGTCCCTCTCCAGCTGGTATTAATAGAGACCTGGATTGAATTGGCTCTTTTCTGGTGTGTAAATGGGAGTTAATTTTACTCCAGCTGGTATTAATAGGGGCCTGGATTGAATTGGTTCTTTCCCGGTATGTGAATGAGCCTCAGTACCACTCCAGCTGGTATTAATATAGGCTCAAATTCAATTGGCTCTTATCTGGTGTGTGAGTGGGGCTCAGTACCACTCCAGCTGGCATTAATAGAGGTCTGAATTGAATTGGCTGTTTCCTGGTGTGTGTGTGGGACTCAGTACCACTCCAGCTGGTTTTAACAAAGGCCAGTTCGATCTGATGATATGCACTGTTGTCTGTTTGATGTCACCTGCACTGCGGCCATTTTAAGCGACATGTGCTGCGGCCATTCTAAATGATGTGCTCTGTGGTCTGTTTGATGTCACCTTCACTGCGGCCATTTTACGTGACATATGGTACGGCCATTTTAAATGATATGCACTGTGGTCTGTTTGATGTCACCGTCACTGCGTCCATTTTAAATGATATGCACTGTGGTCTGTTTGATGTCACCTTCACTGCGGCCATTTTACGCGACATGTGCTGCGGCCATTTTAAATGATATGCACTGTGGTCTGTTTGATGTCACCGTCACTGCGTCCATTTTAAATGTTATGCTCTGTGGTCTGTTTGATGTCACCTTGACTGCAGCCATTTTACGTGACATGTGCTGCGGCCATTTTAAATGATATGCACTGTGGTCTGTTTGATGTCACCTTCACTGCGGCCATTTTACGCGACATGTGCTGCGGCCATTTTAAATGATATGCACTGTGGTCTGTTTGATGTCACCTTCACTGCGGCCATTTTACGTGACATGTGCTGCGGCCATTTTAAATGATATGCTCTGTGATCTGTTTGAATTGAGAGTAATCCACGGGGATCATTTTCAATGTTTTCTGTCCAGGGCAGTGAATGTAACAGATTATAAATGAGAATAAAATCTCATAAAAGATAATAAATCACAGACAATCATAAAGATTATAAAGATTTACAAAGTGAGAGGAAGAATTATAAACAGTTTATAAAGGTTGTAAAGGTCAGTAAATGTTTATAAATTATTATAACGTATTATCAATAATTATCAGGATTCTTTTAGTTTGAAAGGGATTATAAAAGAATCAGAAAGATTCAGACCCCGCCCCCACTCCCGTCACCCTGGAAACAGACCCCGCCCCCACTCCCCGTCACCCTGGAAACAGCCCCCGCCCCCACTCCCCGTCACCCTGGAAACAGACCCCGCCCCCACTCCCGTCACTCTGGAAACAGACCCCGCCCCCACTCCCGTCACTCTGGAAACAGACCCCGCCCCCACTCCCGTCACTCTGGAAACAGACCCCGCCCCCACTCCCGTCACCTTGGTAACAGACCCCGCCCCCACTCCCGTCACCTTGGTAACAGACCCCGCCCCCACTCCCGTCACCTTGGTAAAAGACCCCGCCCCCACTCCCGTCACCCTGGAAACAGACCCCGCCCCCACTCCCGTCACCTTGGTAACAGACACCGCCCCCACTCCCGTCACTCTGGAAACAGACCCCGCCCCCACTCCCCGTCACCCTGGAAACAGCCCCCGCCCCCACTCCCCGTCACCCTGGAAACAGACCCCGCCCCCACTCCCGTCACTCTGGAAACAGACCCCGCCCCCACTCCCGTCACTCTGGAAACAGACCCCGCCCCCACTCCCGTCACTCTGGAAACAGACCCCGCCCCCACTCCCGTCACCTTGGTAACAGACCCCGCCCCCACTCCCGTCACCTTGGTAACAGACCCCGCCCCCACTCCCGTCACCTTGGTAAAAGACCCCGCCCCCACTCCCGTCACCCTGGAAACAGACCCCGCCCCCACTCCCGTCACCTTGGTAACAGACACCGCCCCCACTCCCGTCACTCTGGAAACAGACCCCGCCCCCACTCCCGTCACTCTGTAAACAGACCCCGCCCCCACTCCCGTCACTCTGTAAACAGACCCCGCCCCCACTCCCGTCACCTTGGTAACAGACCCCGCCCCCACTCCCGTCACCTTGGTAACAGACCCCGCCCCCACTCCCGTCACCTAGGTAACAGACCCCGCCCCCACTCCCGTCACCTTGGTAGAAGACCCCGCCCCCACTCCCGTCACCCTGGAAACAGACCCCGCCCCCACTCCCGTCACCTTGGTAACAGACCCCGCCCCCACTCCCGTCACCTTGGTAACAGACCCCACCCCCATTCCCGTCACCTAGGTAACAGACCACGCCCCCACTCCGTCACCTTGGTAACAGACCCCGCCCCCACTCCCGTCACCTTGGTAAAAGACCCCGCCCCCACTCCCGTCACCCTGTAAACAGACCCCGCCCCCACTCCCGTCACCTTGGTAACAGACACCGCCCCCACTCCCGTCACTCTGGAAACAGACCCCGCCCCCACTCCCGTCACTCTGTAAACAGACCCCGCCCCCACTCCCGTCACTCTGTAAACAGACCCCGCCCCCACTCCCGTCACCTTGGTAACAGACCCCGCCCCCACTCCCGTCACCTTGGTAACAGACCCCACCCCCACTCCCGTCACCTAGGTAACAGACCACGCCCCCACTCCGTCACCTAGGTAACAGACCACGCCCCCACTCGCCGTCAATTTGGTAACAGACCCCGCCCCCACTCGCCGTCACCTTGGAAACAGACCACGCCCCCATTCGTCGTCACTCTGGAAACAGACCCCGCCCCCCACTCCCGTCACCTTGGAAACAGACCCCGCCCCCACTCCCGTCACCTTGGAAACAGACCCCGCCCCCACTCCCGTCACTTTGGTAACATACCACGCCCCCACACACGTCACCTTGGAAACAGACCTCGCCCCCACTCCCGTCACTTTGGTAACAGACCCCGCCCCCCACTCCCGTCACCTTGGAAACAGACCACGCCCCCACTCCCGTCGCTCTGGAAACAGACCACGCCCCCATTCGCCGTCACTTTGGTAACAGAACCCGCCCCCCACTCCCGTCACCTTGGAAACAGACCACGCCCCCACTCCCGTCGCTCTGGAAACAGACCACGCCCCCATTCGCCGTCACTCTGGAAACAGACCCCGCCCCCACTCCCGTCACTCTGGAAACAGACCCCGCCCCCACTCGCCGTCACTTTGGTAACAGACCCCGCCCCCACTCCCGTCACCTTGGAAACAGACCCCGCCCCCACTCGCCGTCATTTTGGTAACAGACCACGCCCCCACTCCCGTCACTCTGGAAACAGACCCCGCCCCCATTCGCCGTCATTTTGGTAACAGACCACGCCCCCACTCCTGTCACTCTGGAAACAGACCCCGCCCCCACTCCCGTCACTCTGGAAACAGACCCCGCCCCCACTCCCGTCACTCTGGAAACAGACCCCGCCCCCACTCGCCGTTACTTTGGTAACAGACCCCGCCCCCACTCCGTTACCTTGGAAACAGACCCCGCCCCCACTCCCGTCATTCTGGAAACAGACCACGCCCCCACACCCGTCACTCTGGAAACAGACCCCGCCCCCACTCCCGTCACTTTGGAAACAGACCCCGCCCCCACTCCCGTCACTTTGGAAACAGACCCCGCCCCCACTCCCGTCACCTTGGAAACAGACCCCGCCCCCACTCCCGTCACCTTGGAAACAGACCCCGCCCCCACTCCCGTCACCTTGGAAACAGACCCCGCCCCCACACCGTCACTCTGGAAACAGACCCCGCCCCCCACTCCCGTCACTCTGGAAACAGACCCCGCCCCCACTCCCGTCACCTTGGAAACAGACCCCGCCCCCACTCCCGTCACCTTGGAAACAGACCACGCCCCCATTCGCCGTCACTCTGGAAACAGACCCCGCCCACACTCGCCGTCACCTTGGAAACAGACCCCGCCCCCATTCGCCGTCACTTTGGTAACAGACCCCGCCCCCACTCCCGTTACCTTGGAAACAGACCCCGCCCCCACTCCCGTTACCTTGGAAACAGACTCCGCCCCCACTCCCGTCACTCTGGAAACAGACCCCGCCCCCACTCCCGTCACTTTGGAAACAGACCCCGCCCCCACTCCCGTCACTTTGGAAACAGACCCCGCCCCCACTCCCGTCACCTTGGAAACAGACCCCGCCCCCACTCCCGTCACTTGGAAACAGACCCCGCCCCCACTCCCGTCACCTTGGAAACAGACCCCGCCCCCACACCCGTCACTCTGGAAACAGACCCCGCCCCCCACTCCCGTCACTCTGGAAACAGACCCCGCCCCCACTCCCGTCACCTTGGAAACAGACCCCGCCCCCACTCCCGTCACCTTGGAAACAGACCACGCCCCCATTCGCCGTCACTCTGGAAACAGACCCCGCCCCCACTCGCCGTCACCTTGGAAACAGACCCCGCCCCCATTCGCCGTCACCTTGGAAACAGTCTCCTCCCCCGCTCTGTCTCCATGGTGAGAGGCCCCTCCCCCGCTCTGTCTCCATGGTGACAGGCCCCTCCCCCGCTCTGTCTCCATGGTGACAGTCCCCTCCCCCGCTCTGTCTCGATGGTGACAGTCCCCTCCCCCGCTCTGTCTCCATGGCGAGAGGCCCCTCCCCCGCTCTGTCTCCATGGTGACAGTCCCCTCCCCCGCTCTGTCTGCATGGTGAGAGGCCCCTCCCCCGCTCTGTCTCCATGGTGAGAGGCCCCTCCCCCGCTCTGTCTCCATGGTGACAGGCCCCTCCCCCGCTCTGTCTCCATGGTGACAGGCCCCTCCCCCGCTCTGTCTCCATGGTGACAGGCCCCTCCCCCGCTCTGTCTCCATGGTGAGAGGCCCCTCCCCCGCTCTGTCTCCATGGTGACAGGCCCCTCCCCCGCTCTGTCTCCATGGTGAGAGGCCCCTCCCCCGCTCTGTCTCCATGGTGACAGGCTCCTCCCCCGCTCTGTCTCCATGGTGAGAGGCCCCTCCCCCGCTCTGTCTCCATGGTGAGATGCTCCTCCCCCGCTCTGTCTCCATGGTGACAGTCCCCTCCCCCGCTCTGTCTCCATGGTGACAGGCCCCTCCCCCGCTCTGTCTCCATGGTGAGAGGCCCCTCCCCCGCTCTGTCTCCATGGTGACAGTCTCCTCCCCCGCTCTGTCTCCATGGTGACAGTCCCCTCCCCCGCTCTGTCTCCATGGTGACAGTCCCCTCCCCCGCTCTGTCTCCATGGTGACAGTCTCCTCCCCCGCTCTGTCTCCATGGTGACAGTCCCCTCCCCCGCTCTGTCTCCATGGAGAGAGGCCCGTCCCCCGCTCTGTCTCCATGGTGACAGGCCCCTCCCCCGCTCTGTCTCCATGGTGACAGTCCCCTCCCCCGCTCTGTCTCCATGGTGACAGGCCCCTCCCCCGCTCTGTCTCCATGGTGACAGGCCCCTCCCCCGCTCTGTCTCCATTGTGACAGTCCCCTCCCCCGCTCTGTCTCCATGGTGACAGTCCCCTCCCCCGCTCTGTCTCCATGGTGAGAGGCCCCTCCCCCGCTCTGTCTCCATGGTGAGAGGCCCCTCCCCCGCTCTGTCTCCATGGTGACAGTCCCCTCCCCCGCTCTGTCTCCATGGTGACAGTCCCCTCCCCCACTCTGTCTCCATGGTGACAGTCTCCTCCCCCGCTCTGTCTCCATGATGACAGGCCCCTCCCCCGCTCTGTCTCCATGGTGACAGGCCCCTCCCCCGCTCTGTCTCCATGTTGACAGGCCCCTCCCCCGCTCTGTCTCCATGGTGACAGGCCCCTCCCCCGCTCTGTCTCCATGGTGACAGTCCCCTCCCCCGCTCTGTCTCCATGGTGACAGGCCCCTCCCCCGCTCTGTCTCCATGTTGACAGGCCCCTCCCCCGCTCTGTCTCCATGGTGACAGTCCCCTCCCCCGCTCTGTCTCCATGGTGACAGGCCCCTCCCCCGCTCTGTCTCCATGTTGACAGGCCCCTCCCCCGCTCTGTCTCCGTGGTGACAGTCCCCTCCCCCGCTCTGTCTCCATGGTGACAGGCCCCTCCCCCGCTCTGTCTCCATGGTGACAGTCCCCTCCCCCGCTCTGTCTCCATGGTGACAGTCCCCTCCCCCGCTCTGTCTCCATGGTGACAGGCCCCTCCCCCGCTCTGTCTCCATGGTGACAGGCCCCTCCCCCGCTCTGTCTCCATGGTGACAGGCCCCTCCCCCGCTCTGTCTCCATGGTGACAGGCCCCTCCCCCTCCTCTGATTATTGAATTAATTTAATAATTGTATTAAAGGGATATTTCAGCACATTCTTCACCTGCTCTCTGAACTGAGTCTGGGTCACGGCGTAAATCACAGTGTTTGTGGAGCAGCTCAGGAGCTGGAGCATGAAGGACAATTCCAGCAGAAACCCAGGGAGATAAACAGACCGATAACCCATCCAGGTCATCCGGTACCATATAGAAAACACCATTAACAGGGCCCACAACAGCATGAAATTACCAGAGATAACTAACAGTAAAATGATAGATTTCCTTCGACTCTCCATCTCGGGGTCTCTGTGACTCTCCCCACTGCTGTGAGCCCGGAGTCTCCTGCGTCCTCTGCTGCTCACTAAAATGTGTCTGACGGTGAGAGCGTTGAGCAGCAGAATCAGCACAAATGGGATGACCGGGGTTAGAATGTTGTGGAGGAACTCGATTGTTCCCCAGACACGAGAATAATAAACATCTATTGTTACATCACAAAACCAGGGGAGGTTCCCCAGCCAATACCGACCCGTGAACATAAAATACCAGAAGATGTTCTTTAAACAGCTCAGCAAACTCACTGTTCCCACAACCACAGCACATGTTTTCTCACTGCAATATTTACTTTTCAGATTCTGACAACAAATGGCCACAAATCGATCAAAGGTGAAAGTGACGGTGAACCAGACAGAACAGTCTGTGACTGTGTAAAGCAGGACGGCGTGGATATTACACACGGGGATGTAATACAGGAACAGAAACTGTTCATAATAAACAATGGGAATGTGTCTGAATATCAGGTCCAGGATAATGACCAGTAGATCCGCCGCTGACATGGCCACCAGGTACCGAGTGACACATTTGGAGAGACCGCACTTTCCCCGAGACAGGATCCCAATCGTCAGCAAGTTAACTGTGAGGAAGGGAAATAAACAGAGAAATTAGACATCAGACTGGAGCAATGTTACCAGATCTGTGTATGTGTGTGAGTGTCAGAAATAAACAGAGAAATTAGACATCAGACTGGAGCAATGTTACCAGATCTGTGTATCTGTGTGAGTGTCAGAAATAAACAGAAAAATTAGACATCAGACTGGAGCAATGTTACCAGATCTGTGTATGTGTGTGAGTGTCAGAAAGAGAGAAAGAGAGGGTGTGCACATATTTGAGAGAATGTGATTCAGCAAGTGTGTGTGTCTGTGAGAGCATGTGAGCGCGAGAGAGAGAAAGAGACAGAGTGTCTGTGTGTATATATATATAAATATATATATATATATATCTCAGTGCCTGGGTTCTGGTGTGTGTGTGCATATATATAAGTCTCAGTATCTGGGCTGTGGTGTGTGTGTGTGTGTGTGTGCATATATATAAGTCTCAGTGTCTGGGCCGTGGTGTGTGTGTGTGTGTGTGTGTGTGTGTGTGCATATATATAAGTCTCAGTGTCTGTGCTGTGGTGTGTGTGTGTGTATGTGTGCATATATATAAGTCTCAGTGTCTGTGCTGTGGTGTGTGTGTGTGTATGTGTGCATATATATAAGTCTCAGTGTCTGGGCTGTGGTGTGTGTGTGTGTGTGTGTGCATATATATAAGTCTCAGTGTCTGGGCTGTGCTCTGTGTGTGTGTTTGTGTGCATATATATAAGTCACAGTATCTGGGCTGTGGTGTGTGTTTGTGTATGTGTGTGTTTATGTGTGTGTGTGTGTGTGTGTGTGCGTGTGTGCATATATAAAGGAATCAGTGTCTGGGCTGTGGTGTGTGTGTGTGTGTGTGTGTGCATATATATATAAGTCTCAGTATGTGGGCTGTGGTGTGTGTTTGTGTGTGTGTACATATATAATTCTCAGTGTCTGGGCTGTGGTGTGTGTGTGTGTGTGTGTGTGCATCTATATAAGTCTCAGTGTCTGGGCTGTGGTGTGTGTGTGTGTGTGTGTGTGTGCAAATATATAAGTCTCAGTGTCTGGGCTGTGGTGTGTGTGTGTGTGTGTGCAGAAATAAGTCTCAGTGTCTGGGCTGCTGTGTGTGTGTGGTGTGTGTGTGTGTGTGCATATATATAAGTCTCAGTGTCTGTGCTGTGGTGTGTGTGTGTGTGTGTGTGTGCGTGTGCATATATATAAGTCTCAGTGTCTGTGCTGTGGTGTGTGTGTGTATGTGTGCAGAGATATAAGTCTCAGTGTCGGGGCTGTGGTGTGTGTGTGTGTGTGCATATATATAAGTCTCAGTGTCTGGGCTGTGGTGTCTGTGTGTGTGCATATATATAAGTCTCAGTGTCTGGGCTGCTGTGGTGTGTGTGTGTGTTTGTGTGTGTGCATATATATAAGTCTCAGTGTCTGGGCTTCTGTGGTGTGTGTGTGTGTGTGTGCATATATATAAGTCTCAGTGTCTGGGCTGTGGTGTGTGTGTGTGTGTGCAGAAATAAGTCTCAGTGTCTGGGCTGGGGTGTGTGTGTGTGTGTGTGTGTGTGTGTGTGTGCACATATATAATTCTCAGTGTCTGGGCTGTGGTGTGTGTGTGTGCATATATATAAGTCTCAGTGTCTGGGCTGTGGTGTGAGTGTGTGTGTGTGTGTGTGTGTGTGTGTGTGTGCGTATATATAAGTCTCACTGGCTGGGCTGTGGTGTATGTGTGTGTGCACATATATAATTCTCAGTGGCTGGGCTGTGGTGTGTGTGTGTGTGTGTGTGTGTCTGTGCATATATATAATTCACAGTGTCTGGGCTGTGGTGTGAGTGTGTGTGTGTGTGTGTGTGTGTGTGTGTGTGTGCATATATATAAGTCTCAGTGTCTGGGCCGTGGTGTGTGTGTGTGTGTGTGTGTGTGTGTGTGTGTGTGTGTGTGTGTGTGTGTGTGTGTGTTTGTGTGTGTGTGCATATATATAAGTCTCAGTGTCTGGGCTGTGGTGTGTGTGTGTGTGTGTGCATATATATAAGTCTCAGTGTCTGGGCTGTGGTGTGTTTGTGTGTGTGCATATATATAAGTCTCAGTGTCTGGGCTGTGGTGTGTGTG
>NW_027142004.1:2975000-2982500 GCF_036365525.1 Heterodontus francisci | reverse complement strand
TCTCAGTGTCTGTGCTGTGGTGTGTGTGTGTGTGTGTATGTGTGCATATATATAAGTCTCAGTGTCTGGGCTGTGGTGTGTGTGTGTGTATGTGTGCATATATATAAGTCTCAGTGTCTGGGCTGTGGTGTGTGTGTGTGTGTGTGTGCATATATATAAGTCTCAGTGTCTGGGCTGTGGTGTCTGTGTGTGTGCATATATATCAGTCTCAGTGTCTGGGCTGCTGTGGTGTGTGTGTGTGTTTGTGTGTGTGCATATATATAAGTCTCTGTGTCTGGGTTGTGGTGTGTGTGTGTGTGTGTGTGTGTGCATATATATAAGTCTCAGTGTCTGGGCTACTGTGGTGTGTGAGTGTGTGTGTGCATATATATAAGTCTCAGTGTCTGGGCTGTGGTGTGTGTGTGTGTGTGAGTGTGTGTGTGCACATATATAATTCTCAGTGTCTGGGCTGTGGTGTGTGTGTATATATATAAGTCTCAGTGTCTGGGCTGTGGTGTGAGTGTGTGTGTGTGTGTGTGTGTGTGCATATATATAAGTCTCAGTGGCTGGGCTGTGGTGTGTGTGTGTGTGCACATATATAATTCTCAGTGGCTGGGCTGTGGTGTGTGTGTGTGTGTGTGTGTGTGTGTGTGCATATATATAAGTCACAGTGTCTGGGCTGTGGTGTGAGTGTGTGTGTGTGTGTGTGTGTGTGCATATATATAAGTCTCAGTGGCTGGGCTGTGGTGTGTGTGTGTGTGCACATATATAAGTCTCAGTGTCTGGGCTGTGATGTGCGTGTGTGTGTGTGTGCATATATATAAGTCTCAGTGTCTGTGCTGTGTTGTGTGTGTGTGTGTGCGTGTGCATATATATAAGTCTCAGTGTCTGGGCTGTGGTGTGTGTGTGTGTGTGCAGAAATAAGTCTCAGTGTCTGTGCTGTGGTGTGTGTGTGGTGTGTGCGTGTGTGCAAAGATATAAGTCTCAGTGGCTGGGCTGTGGTGTGTGTGTGTGTGTGTGTGTGTGTGTGTGCATATACATAAGTCTCAGTGGCTGGGCTGTGGTGTGTGTGTGTGTGTGCATATATATAAGTCTCAGTGTCTGGGCTGTGGTGTGTGTGTATGTGTGTGCATATATATAAGTCTCAGTGTCTGGGTTGTGGTGTGTGTGTGTGTGTGTGTGTGTGTTTGTGTATATATATTATTCTCAGTGTCTGGGCTGTGGTGTGCGTGTGTGTGTGTGTGTATAATTCTCAGTGTCTGGGCTGTGGTGTGTGTGTGTGTGTGTGCGCATATATATAAGTCTCAGTGTCTGGGCTGTGATATGTGTGTCTGTGTGTGTGTGTGTGTGTGCATATATATAAGTCTCAGTGTCTGGGCTGTGGTGTGTGTGTGTGTGTGTGTGTGTGTGCATATATATATAAGTCTCAATGTCTGGGCTGTGGTGTGTTTGTGTGTGTGTGTGTGCATATATATAAGTCTCAATGTCGGGGCTGTGGTGTGTGGGTCTGTGCGTGTGCGTATATATAAGTCTCAGTGTCTGGGCTGTGGTGTGTGTGTGTGTGTGTGTGTGTGTGTGTGTGTGTGTGTGTGCATATATATTAGTCTCAGTGTCTGGGCTGTGGTGTGTGTGTGTGTGTGTGTGTGTGCATATGTATAACTCTCAGTATCTGGGCTGTGGTGTGTGTGTGTGTGTGTGTGTGTGTGTGTGCATCTATATAAGTCTCTGTGTCTGGGCTGTGGTGTGTGTGTCTGTGTGTGTGCATATATATATATAAGTCTCAGTGTCTGGGCTGTGGTGTGTGTGTGTGTGTGCATATATATAAGTCTGAATGTCTGGGCTGTGGTGTGTGTGTGTGTGTGTGCATATATATAAGTCTCAATGTCTGGGCTGTGGTGTGTGTGTGTGCATATATATAACTCTCTGTATCTGGGCTGTGGTGTGTGTGTGTGTGTGTGTGTGCATATATATAAGTCTGAATGTCTGGGCTGTGGTGTGTGTGTGTGTGTGTGTGTGTGTGTGTGTGTGTGTGTGTGTGTGTGTGTGTGTGTGTGTGTGTGTGTGTGCATATATATAAGTCTCAATGTCTGGGCTGTGGTGTGTGTGTGTGTGCATATATATAAGTCTCAGTTTCTGGGCTGTGGTGTGTGTGTGTGTGTGTGTGTGTGTGTGCATATATATAAGTCTCAGTGTCTGGGCTGTGGTGTGAGTGTGAGTCTGTGCGTGTGCACATATATAAGTCTCAGTGTCTGGGCTGTGGTGTGAGTGTGAGTCTGTGCGTGTGCATATATATAAGTCTCAGTGTCTGGGCTGTGGTGTGTGTGTGCGTGTGCATATATATAAGTCTCAGTGTCTGGGCTGTGGTGTGTGTGTGTGTGTGTGCATATATATAACTCTCTGTATCTGGGCTGTGGTGTGTGTGTGTGTGTGTGCATATATATAAGTCTCAATGTCTGGGCTGTGGTGTGTGAGTCTGTGCGTGTGCATATATATAAGTCTCAGTGCCTGGGCTGTGGTGTGCGTGTGTGTGTGTGTGCATATATATTAGTCTCAGTGTCTGGGCTGTGGTGTGTGTGTGTGTGTGTGTGTGTGTGTGCATATGTATAACTCTCAGTATCTGGGCTGTGGTGTGTGTGTGTGTGTGTGTGCATCTATATAAGTCTCTGTGTCTGGGCTGTGGTGTGTGTGTCTGTGTGTGTGCATATATATATATATAAGTCTCAGTGTCTGGGCTGTGGTGTGTGTGTGTGTGTGCATATATATAAGTCTGAATGTCTGGGCTGTGGTGTGTGTGTGTGTGTGTGTGCATATATATAAGTCTCAATGTCTGGGCTGTGGTGTGTGTGTGTGCTTATATATAACTCTCTGTATCTGGGCTGTGGTGTGTGTGTGTGTGTGTGTGTGCATATATATAAGTCTGAATGTCTGGGCTGTGGTGTGTGTGTGTGTGTGTGTGTGTGTGTGTGTGTGTGTGTGTGTGTGTGTGTGTGTGTGTGTGTGTGTGTGTGTGTGTGTGTGTGTGTGCATATATATAAGTCTCAATGTCTGGGCTGTGGTGTGTGTGTGTGTGCATATATATAAGTCTCAGTTTCTGGGCTGTGGTGTGTGTGTGTGTGTGTGTGTGTGTGCATATATATATAAGTCTCAGTGTCTGGGCTGTGGTGTGAGTGTGAGTCTGTGCGTGTGCATATATATAAGTCTCAGTGTCTGGGCTGTGGTGTGAGTGTGAGTCTGTGCGTGTGCATATATATAAGTCTCAGTGTCTGGGCTGTGGTGTGTGTGTGCGTGTGCATATATATAAGTCTCAGTGTCTGGGCTGTGGTGTGTGTGTGTGTGTGTGTGTGTGTGTGCATATATATAACTCTCTGTATCTGGGCTGTGGTGTGTGTGTGTGTGTGTGCATATTTATAAGTCTCAATGTCTGGGCTGTGGTGTGTGAGTCTGTGCGTGTGCATATATATAAGTCTCAGTGCCTGGGCTGTGGTGTGCGTGTGTGTGTGTGTGCATATATATAAGTCTCAGTGTCTGGGCTGTGGTGTGTGTGTCTGTGTGTGTGCATCTATATAAGTCTGAATGTCTGGGCTGTGGTGTGTATGTGTGTGTGTGTGTGTGTGTGTGTGCATATATATATCTCAGTGTCTGGGCTGTGGTGTGTGTGTGCATATATATAACTCTCTGTATCTGGGCTGTGGTGTGTGTGTGTGTGTGTGCATATATATAAGTCTCAATGTCTGGGCTGTGGTGTGTGTGTGTGTGTGTGTGTGTGTGTGTGTGTGTGCATATATATAACTCTCTGTATCTGGGCTGTGGTGTGTGTGTGTGTGTGTGCATATATATAAGTCTGAATGTCTGGGCTGTGGTGTGTGTATGTGTGTGTGCATATATATAAGTCTGAATGTCTGGGCTGTGGTGTGTGTGTGTGTGTGTGTATATATATATAAGTCTGAATGTCTGGGCTGTGGTGTGTGTGAGTGTGAGTCTGTGCGTGTGCATATATGTAAGTCTCAGTGTCTGGGCTGTGGTGTGTGTGTGTGTGTGTGTGTGTGTGTGTGTGCATATATATAAGTCTCAATGTCGGGGCTGTGGTGTGTGGGTCTGTGCGTGTGCGTATATATTAGTCTCAGTGTCTGGGCTGTGGTGTGTGTGTGTGTGTGTGTGTGTGTGCATATGTATAACTCTCAGTATCTGGGCTGTGGTGTGTGTGTGTGTGTGTGTGCATCTATAAAAGTCTCAGTGTCTGGGCTGTGGTGTGTGTGTCTGTGTGTGTGCATATATATATATATAAGTCTCAGTGTCTGGGCTGTGGTGTGTGTGTGTGTGTGCATATATATAAGTCTGAATGTCTGGGCTGTGGTGTGTGTGTGTGTGTGTGTGTGTGTGTGTGCATATATATAAGTCTCAATGTCTGGGCTGTGGTGTGTGTGTGTGTGTGTGTGCATATATATAACTCTCTGTATCTGGGCTGTGGTGTGTGTGTGTGTGTGCATATATATAAGTCTGAATGTCTGGGCTGTGGTGTGTGTGTGTGTGTGTGTGTGTATATATATAAGTCTGAATGTCTGGGCTGTGGTGTGTGTGAGTGTGAGTCTGTGCTTGTGCATATATGTAAGTCTCAGTGTCTGGGCTGTGGTGTGTGTGTGTGTGTGTGTGTGTGCATATATATAAGTCTCAATGTCGGGGCTGTGGTGTGTGGGTCTGTGCGTGTGCGTATATATAAGTCTCAGTGTCTGGGCTGTGGTGTGTGTGTGTGTGTGTGTGTGTGTGTGTGTGCATATATATTAGTCTCAGTGCCTGGGCTGTGGTGTGTGTGTGTGTGTGTGTGCATATGTATAACTCTCAGTATCTGGGCTGTGGTGTGTGTGTGTGTGTGTGTGTGTGTGCATCTATATAAGTCTCAGTGTCTGGGCTGTGGTGTGTGTGTCTCTGTGTGTGCATATATATATATAAGTCTCAGTGTCTGGGCTGTGGTGTGTGTGTGTGTGTGCATATATATAAGTCTGAATGTCTGGGCTGTGGTGTGTGTGTGTGTGTGTGTGTGTGTGTGTGTGTGTGTGTGTGTGTGTGTGTGTGTGTGTGCATATATATAAGTCTCAATGTCTGGGCTGTGGTGTGTGTGTGTGTGCATATATATAAGTCTCAGTTTCTGGGCTGTGGTGTGTGTGTGTGTGTGTGTGTGTGTGCATATATATAAGTCTCAGTGTCTGGGCTGTGGTGTGAGTGTGAGTCTGTGCGTGCGCATATATATAAGTCTCAGTGTCTGGGCTGTGGTGTGAGTGTGAGTCTGTGCATGTGCATATATATAAGTCTCAGTGTCTGGGCTGTGGTGTGTGTGTGCGTGTGCATATATATAAGTCTCAGTGTCTGGGCTGTGGTGTGTGTGTGCGTGTGCATATATATAACTCTCTGTATCTGGGCTGTGGTGTGTGAGTGTGTGTGTGCAGAAATAAGTCTCAATGTCTGGCCTGTGGTGTGTGAGTCTGTGCGTGTGCATATATATAAGTCTCAGTGTCTGGGCTGTGGTGTGCGAGTGTGTGTGTGTGCATATATATAAGTCTCAGTGTCTGGGCTGTGGTGTGTGTGTCTGTGTGTGTGCATCTATATAAGTCTGAATGTCTGGGCTGTGGTGTGTATGTGTGTGTGTGTGTGTGTGTGCATATATATATCTCAGTGTCTGGGCTGTGGTGTGTGTGTGTGTGTGTGTGTGCATATATATAACTCTCTGTATCTGGGCTGTGGTGTGTGTGTGTGTGTGCATATATATAAGTCTCAATGTCTGGGCTGTGGTGTGTGTGTGTGTGTGTGTGTGTGTGTGTGTGTGTGCATATATATAACTCTCTGTATCTGGGCTGTGGTGTGTGTGTGTGTGTGTGTGCATATATATAAGTCTCAGTGTCTGGGCTGTGGTGTGTGTGTCTGTGTGTGTGCATATATATAAGTCTCAGTGTCTGGGCTGTGGTGTGTGTGTGTGTGTGTGTGCATATATATAAGTCTCAATGTCTGGGCTGTGTGTGTGTGTGTGTGTGTGTGTGTGTGTGTGTGTGTGTGTGTGTGTGTGTGTGTGCATATATATAATTCTCAGTGTCTGGGCTGTGGTGTGTATGTGTGTGTGTGTGTGTGCACAAATATAAGTCTCAGTGTCTGGGCTGTGGTGTGTGTGTGTGTACGTGTGTGTGTGTGTGTGTGTGTGTGTGTGTGTGTGTGTGTGCATATATATATGAGTCTCAATGTCTGGGCTGTGGTGTGTGTGTGTGTGCACAAATATAAGTCTCAGTGTCTGGGCTGTGGTGTGTGTGTGTGTGCGTGTGTGTGTGTGTGTGTGTGTGTGTGTGTGTGTGTGTGTGTGTGCATATATATATAAGTCTCAATGTCTGGGCTGTGGTGTGTGTGTGTGTGTGTGTGTGTGTGTGTGCATATATATAAGTCTCAAAATCTGGGCTGTGGTGTGTGTGTGTGTGTGTGTGCATATATATAAGTCTCAGTGTCTGGGCCGTGGTGTGTGTGTGTGTGTGTGTGTGTGTGTGTGTGTGCATATATATAAGTCTCAGTGTCTGGGCCGTGGTGTGTGTGTGTGTGTGTGTGTGTCTGTGCATATATATAAGTCTCAGAGTCTGGGCTGTGGTGTGTGTGTCTGTGTGTGTGCACAAATATAAGTCTCAGTGTCTGGGCTGTGGTGTGTGTGTGTGTGCATATATGTAAGTCTCAATGTCTGGGCTGTGGTGTGTGTGTGTGTGCATATATATAAATCTCAGTGTCTGGGCTGTGGTGTGTGTGTGTGTGCATATATATATGTCTCAGTGTCTGGGCTGTGGTGTGTGTGTGTGTGTGTGTGTGTGTGTGTGCACATATATTAGTCTCAGTGTCTGGGCTGTGGTGTGTGTGTGTGTGTGTGTGCATATATATAAGTCTCAGTGTCTGGGCTGTGGTGTGTGTGTGTGCAGATATACAATTCTCAGTGTCTGGGCTGTGGTGTGTGTGTGTGTATGTGTGTGTTTGTGGGTGTGTGTGTGTGTGTGTGTGTGTGTGTGTGTGTGTGTGTGCATATATATAATTCAAGTGTCTTGGCTGTTGTGTGTGTGTGTGTGTGTCTGTGTGTGTGCATATATATAAGTCTCAGTGTCTGGGCTGTGGTGTGTGTGTGTGTGTGTGTGTGTGTGTGTGTGCATATATATAAGTCTGAATGTCTGGGCTGTGGTGTGTGTGTGTGTGTGTGTGTGTGTGTGCATATATATACGTCTCAGTGTCTGGGCTGTGGTGTGTGTGTGTGTGTGTGTGTGTGTGCATATATATAAGTCTCAGTGTCTGGGCTGTGGTGTGTGTGAGTGTGAGTCTGTGCGTGTGCATATATATAAGTCTCAGTGTCTGGGCTGTCGCCTGGGTGTGTGTGTGTGTGTGCATATATATAAGTCTTAGTGTCTGGGCTGTGGTGTGTGTGTCTGTGTGTGTGCATATATATAAGTCTCAGTGTCTGGGCTGTGGTGTGTGTGTGTGTGTGTGTGTGTGTGTGTGTGTGTGTGTGTGTGT
>NW_027142004.1:2627500-2630000 GCF_036365525.1 Heterodontus francisci | reverse complement strand
ACCTTTGTATCATCTGCAAATTTACTGACCCACCCTTCGACTTCCTCATCCAAGTCGTTAACAAAAATCACAAACAGGAGAGGACCCAGAACTGATCCCTGTGGCACGCCACTGGTAACTGGGCTCCAGGCTGAGTATTTACCATCTAAGACCACTCTCTGCCTTCTATCAGTTAGCCAATTCTTAATCCAACTGGCCACATTCCCCACTATCCCATGCCTCCTGACTTTCTCCATAAGTCTACCATGGGGGACCTTATCAAATGCCTTACTAAAATCCATGTACACCACATCCACTGGTTTACCCTCATCCACTTGCTTGGTCACCTGCTCAAAGAATTCAATCAGGCTTGTGAGGCAAGACCTACCCCTCACAAAACCGTGCTGACTGTCCCGAATCAAGCAGTGTCTTTCCAGATGCTCAGAAATCCTATCCCTCAGCACCTTTTCCATCAACTTGCCTACCACCGAAGTAAGACTAACTGGCCTGTAATTCCCAGGGTTGTTCCTATTCCCTTTCTTGAACAGGGGCACAACATTTGCCACCCTCCAATCACCTGGTACCACCCCCGTCAGCAGAGAAGATGAAAAGATCATTGCCAGCGGCTCTGCAATTTCATCCCTTGCTTCCCATAACATCCTTGGATATACCCCGTCAGGCCCGGGAGACTTGTCTATCTTCAAGTTATTCAAAAACCCCAACACATCTTCCCTCCTAACGAGCACTTCCTCGAGCTTACCAGTCTGTTTCACACCGTCCTCTTCAGTAATACACCCCTTCTCATTCGTAAATACCGAAGAGAAGTACTCATTCAAAACCTCACTTATCTCTTCCGGCTCAACACACAGTCTCCCGCTATTGTCCTTGACCGGACCTATGGTCCCCCTAGTCATCCTCATATTTCTGACATACGCGTAAAAGGCCTTGGGGTTTTCTTTTATCCTACCCGCCAAGCATTTTTCATGCCCTCTCTTAGCTCTCCTAATCCCTTTCTTCAGATCCTTCCTGGCCATCTTGTATCCCTCCAGAGCTATGCCTGTGCCCTTTTTCCTCAACTTTATATACGCCTCCTTCTTCTTCCTAACAAGACTCTCAACCTCTCTTGTCAACCACGGTTCCCTCACATGACCATCCCTTCCCTGTCTGACAGGGACATGCTTATCAATGGCCCCTACTATCTGCTCCTTGAAAAAGTTCCACATTTCGACCGTGCCCTTCCCTGCCAGCATATGCTCCCAACTTATGCTCCTCAGTTCCTGCCTGACAGCATCATATCTACCCTTCCCCCAATTGTAAACCTTGCCCTGTTGCACATACCTATCCTTCTCCATTACCACAGTGAATGCTACAGAATTGTGATCACTATCTCCAAAGTGCTCGCCCACCAACAGCTCTATCACTTGCCCTGGTTCATTACCTAGTACCAAATCCAATATTGCCTCCCCTCTGGTCGGGCAGTCTACATACTGAGTCAGAAAAGCTTCCTGGACATACTGCACAAACACTACCCCATCCAAACTATTCGATCTAAAGAGTTGCCAATCAATATTTGGGAAGTTGAAATCCCCCATAATTACTACCCTGTGACTTCTGCTCCTTTCCAAAATCTGTTTCCCAATCTGCTCTTCCACCTCCCTGCTGCTATTGGGGGGCCTATAGAAAACTCCCATCAAGGTGACTGCTCCTTTCCTGTTCCTGACCTCAACCCACAGTGCCTCAGTCGGCAGATCCTCCTCGAAAATTCTTTCAGCAGTTGTTACACTATTTCTAACTAACAATGCCACCCCCCCACCTCTTTTACCACCATTCCTAATCTTATGAAAACATCTATAACCAGGTACCTCCAAAAACCATTCCTCCCCCTCACCTATCCACGTTTCAGTGATGGCCACAACATCGTAGTCCCAAGTGCCCATCCACGCCTTCAATTCACTCACCTTATTCCTGATGCTTCTTGCGTTGAAGTATACGCACTTTAACCCTTCTCCGTGCCCATCTGTCCTCTGTGACAGTGCTACCTTCCCCAATACCTCACTACACTCTTTGTCTTTCTGAGTGGACCCACTGGTCCCTGGATTACAAGTCCGGTTCCCATCCCCCTCCCAAACTAGTTTAAACCCTCCCGAACAGTACTAGCAAACCTCCCTCCCAGGATATTGGTGCCCCTCTGGTTCAGATGCAGCCCGTCCTGTTTGAACAGGTCCCATCTTCCCCAGAATGCAGTCCAATTATCCAAGAACTGGAAGCCCTCCCTCCTACACCATTCCTGCAGCCACGTGTTCAGCTGTGCTCTCTCCCTATTCCTAGCCTCACTATCACGTGGCGCCGGCAACAAACCAGAGATAACAACTCTGTCCGTCCGAGCTTTCAGCTTCCAGCCTAACTCCCTAAACTCACTTCTAACATCTGTGCCACCCTTCCTTCCTACGTCGTTGGTGCCAATGTGCACCACGACCTCTGGCTGCTCCCCCTCCCCTTTAAGGATCCTGAAGACGCGATC